>NC_056486.1:2617093-2657847 GCF_008729295.1 Plectropomus leopardus | reverse complement strand
AAATTACCTCAACTTGAACAAATTCAGTTCACACTAACTTTTTTAAAGCAAAAACAAAAGTTGTTTCTTTTTACAGCCCTGCCCTCCGAACACTTTGAAAGGAATTGAGTTTCTTGTTCAGGTGATGCAAAGAGGTCACTTAGAGTGAAATCAGCTTGAATTTAGCTCTGAACTAAGGGCATAGGTTTTGTCTTAACATTTGGGGGGGGACACAGGAGTCCTCCCTTAGGATATTTTGAACTTCAAACACTTCGTTTCCTGCCTTCTGGTGAATTTCTACGCACCAATTTGTGCTTTTTTGAGGAAATTTTGTGCATCAGACGCTTAATTTCCTGCCTTGTGGTGATTTTTTACAAATCAATTTGTGCCTTTTTAGCCTCAATTCAGAGAAATGTCTACTTATTTCATGTTTTTCCATAAATGCACGTTCTAAATATTTAGGGACATCTTTGTGCTAAAACACACATAACTGACACATATCTAATGGGTTGTTTGGGCATCCTCCCCCAGGAAATTTTAAGAGTCAAACATTTAATATTTTCTGCCTTTTGGTAAATTTCTGTACACAAATTTGTACCTTTTGAATCAGTTTATGATGAGAATATCTTTTAGTTTGTCAAAATGAAAGACCTTTGCTACTTTCATGTTGCATATTGTAAATATTGAAGGGTACGTGTCTCCTGCGTCCCCCCTGCCGTTCCTGTTGTCTGTTTAATACCAGGAAAAGCCCATTTTTTAAGGGGTTCTGTGGTTACTCTGTGTACTGGCTCAAAGAAATAATGTGTTGTAGTGCTAAATCTACATCTACATTTTTAGATTCTGGAGGAGCTGTACATACTCCTGAAAACTCTCCAAGTGTGTTCACACTTAAGAAAAACTAAAATGACACCATTAAAGCCATAAAACTACTCACAGAAGCTTCGGGGAAGGCTTTTTGGACACATTCTTTGCTGCTCTTTGGCACCAGTTTGAAGAGCATGTGGACATAGCATTAAAGCACCATACTGGTCTCTGTAGATCCAATATTAAGTTGTAGAATTGCTGTTAAAAGGTTTTCTATATGGCAGCATAAAGGCCTTTCACATGCATATGAGAGATGATCTAATCTGCTGGCAGGAGGATCTCACTGGAAGGGTCTTTGAGAAATGCTTCAACATGTAAAGCGTTTTCTTTGTAGCTGCTGGACTAAAGTAAAACGCCCTAAATGGTCCTTTGAAAATTAACAGCAGCGCTCGTGCTCCTGTGGGCCATCTGAGGCGGTATAAGGCATTCAGCAGGCGGACAGGGCAGTCTGGGTAAATACAGGGTCGTGGCCATTCATAATTTGGAGAATCGCCCCCGGGAATCTCCTTCAGAGAGGAGAAGGGGGAAGTTTTTATTCATGGCACGTTGGTGGCCATTTTCATACAGGACATTTGGCCCGAAAACGCGCGTGTCAAGAGATCAAAACGTGCGTCTGAAGCACAATGGGCAATTTAGGAGGCCAGTCAGGGGTCTCAGCGGGATTTTTATTATACTCGAAGTGAGAGTTTCATTAGTCGACAGTGTGGCCGCGTGAATATATCCATTTTAAACCTTATATTTTGAAATTTTCATGAAAGCAGGATACTTTTTCTAAAGAATATGAAATATATGCTGCATCCTTTCTCATTTTTGCGCAAATATCCACGTTTGCGGCTTTAAATTAAAGTTGCATTGAGAACAAACCTTGAAGAAACCCTTGCAGCCCTCACAGGTGCGCACTCCGTAGTGCTGGCACGCTGCGTTATCGCCGCACACCGCGCACAGCCCCTCCGTGCTCAGCGGTCCTCGGCTGGGCGCACAAGAAGTCTGGTAGTCCATAAAGTGATGACCGTGTGCGAACTGGAGCGGGTGTGGAAATCCCACCCCTCCGGGCTGCTTTCCGAGCGCAGTGGCACCCAAAACTCCCGGGCTGTCCAGCGGCTGGTGCGCCCCGGCTGCGTCCAGGTTCATGGACACGTGGAGGGATCCGTCAAATTTCATTTGGCACGTGGACAAGCTCTGAGCACCGTGTTGTGCGTGTTTGAGAGAAAACAGGGAGAATCTGGAGAGTGTGTTTTTCCTATGCGCAGCAGCCAAATAGTCTTGCCTGAAGCTGTACAGAGAGCCAGAGTCCTCCCAAATGTGTCCTTGTGGAGTTTGGAAGCTCGGGGACGGTGGTCGGTAATAATAAACGGAGCCAGGAGAGGAGAGCAGCTCCTCAGACTGGTTCTGGTGATTCGGCTGATACCGCGGGTGCGCATCCTCCACCTTTATGCACGGGAGCTCCCCCTGCACCGGCATTTGGAAGAGACACGGGGGCTTCGCGTCGTAACCGGCGCTATAAGTGTCACCCAAGGGGCCAAAACTTGGACCCGAAGTTGCAGCTGAGATTTCACTGTTTGTTAGGTCCATGCTGAACTTGACAAACTCCGGGGTGAGGAAGTCGCAGCTGCGCTCTCCACCGGCGCTCTGAGAGGCCGGGCTGGCTCCCTGTGGAGAGGAGCCGCACTGGGTCTGGACGCACGGCATGGTCCCTGAAAACACGGACATAATGCAGTCAGAACAAAGTGCACAAAGTCGCTGAATTTAAACAGTCCTTTTAGATGTTTTTGTAATTTTGCATGGTTATTTTTTTAAGATCCAGTGGAAACAAATTGTGCACCCCTTACGCACAAATATCCACTTATTTAAAAGCATATTTTTCGATAAAAACGATATGTTGCAGAAATAAATATGCATGTCTTTATTACCTTTAAGGCTCTAAATGTCGTATTTTCCAGAGGGTGTTGGCTTGCTAGACTTTGCCTGCATGAAAAAAAACATCAGAGCATCATTGTAAGCTTAATTTCTAAATAAATTTGTGCAGAAATAGTCAATGCAGTTTACCTCAGACCTCCATCCAGTGCAAAAGGACAGTAACAAGTAATCCCATCTCTGCTGTAGTGCCGCGTGCTGATCTATTAAAGCTTTAGCTGCGACTGTCTGGAGAGCAAAGACTGCTCACTTCTCCCACTTCTGCGGACTGGCTGCCAGTGACACCGACAATGTGCTTTTGTTTACGCGTGCCAAACCCGTATTACGCACGAGCCGCAGAGGGGTGGGGTGGTGTGTGTGGGTCATTGATTGGTGTGGGCACACAGAGTGGAAATGTAATTCGGAAATAATGCTTGTGGCCCAGTTTCTTGCAGTTTGCATCATTTTATTGCATTTTTAAACACTATAGGCAGCCTGGGGCTGCTAAGGGACTGTTCGTTATTTATGAGAGAGGAAAGGTGGTGCAAAATGGCACTTATTTTTTATTTTATTTTTTATCTCTGGGGACAGAATTATGTTTTTTATTTGCCTTAGGGTAGGGACATTCAAATTTAAATGGTTGTATTTTGTAATTATTTAAACACCCACAGAACCCCAAGTGAGTTAAACATGTTTTTTCTTTAAAAATATCCAAAACCACACAATTTATTGCCAGAAATATGTTTATTTTCTGGTGAAGGTCTACAAACTCTCACCCCAACTTGTCAGATATTACAGCTTGGTCAGTGCTGTTCACGTCTACATATCACGCTCTAGGTGTCCTCTTGCATATGTTATTGACCTTCTGGGACAGCTTATCAAATTCATGCGTTGTGTATTTTCAAAATACACGTATGCTTCTGTCATTAGATGCACACAGCCTTTTTGAAAATTAACTTACGTCGACAAAACATCTTGTACTTAGGCTTATATCTTTGTTGTTGCATTATAAACTTTTGCACCCACCAGTGTATCGTCCTGTTTTGTCAGGTGTCATGAGGCCAACCAGTGGCGTATCATACTGTCACGATAGCTGCTGTCTAACTGAGTCATTAACTCCTGCTGTAGTATTCTGCTGCCACAGGTTGTTATGAACTGATGCCACCTGCTGGCATATCATACTGCCATGACATGTGCTGTCCTGCCATCCGCTAGCATATCGTACCACTACGAAAGGTGCTGTCCAATCTTGTTTTAAACTGACGCCAGCCACCAGTGCAAATGCTGCTGCGAAAGATTGCTTTTGGCGTCGGTGTCCGACGCCAAAAACGGGCTGGAGAGGCTCAAGGAAAATGTGTGTAGCTCTGAGGAGGGTCATGAATTAAAAAACAAAAAAACATCCCTCTGCTCTGATAAATACAGAACAGTCCCTAAACAAAGCAGACATACTGTGGCATTTATGGGGAGTCAGATTCAAAGTCTTTAAAGACAAAGATCATCTTCAGCAGCTGTTCTTTAATCTGTGGTTGATTAAGGAGCATTATTTTGCAGGTTAAAAGACAAGAAACACTGTGGAAATTGTCGTTGTGTTCATATATTATCCGCTTTATTTGCTCTCCGAGCCTCTCGTGCTGAAAGACAGAAAAAACGACAGCTGGTGGCACTTCTCTCCTCTTTATTATTATCCTGAAGGAGGATGGAGGGAGATTGTGCAATCCTACCCTCGCCTTACGTCAACGATATAGCCCCACCTCCGCTCGAACGCTATTGGACGAGATTACCCGAGCGCCGCGCTCTGATTGGCTCTCCGCGGCGTCGCTCTCGGCCGCTCTGCTTCCTGGTTGTATCTGTCAAACACAAGCTGCGGTTTGGATAACAACCGATGTCGCCGCCCTGCATCGCCCCGAGCGAGTTTTAATCAGCCTCAAAACAAGAAATCCTGTAAGTGGGAATGTCTATTGTGTCACTGAGTGTTTTTCGGACATTTTAAAATGCGTCTAATGAATATTTAACCCTTTGATTTTTGGCGAAGAGCCAAAAAAACAGAGCAAAATCTACCAGTTTGTCTTTGCTGGTTGACCATGAAGGTGTAACCTCTTCTCCTCAGCTGATCTAGCAAAGGACATACCGGGTTAATGTGTGTATTTTGGGTATTTTAAACTGTTTAAACAGCTACATTTTCCGTCTCTTCCTGATTAGGTTCACAACAAGTGTTTTTGTAACGTAAAAAGCTCATTTTTGCCAGCTAAAACGTTGCTTATTGTTGGTTTCCTTTCAAGATTACATTGTAATCCACAGTAAGATTTTAGATAACAGCGACTTCCTCCTGTGTGGTGATGGATAACCGAACAGTAGGTCAATATCTGGCATCCTAAATGAATTTACTACCACCTGCTGTTCACCCAGCTTTCCTTTGGAAACACACAGGCCTTTAAAAATAGCAGAAATGTCAATGGACCTCAGCATGTGTGTCCTCAAAAAGACCAGCCCTGGTTTGAGCCAGGAAGCCCCCTCATCTGCTGACTCATTATGAATCTGCAGGCTGATGTAAGCTGTGGAGATTTGTGTCATATCGTGAACAGATCGACAATCTGTGTGTGAAACTGTCAGAGAGATTATAACCATAAATCTTTACGAATTTAATCCAGCACGTGAAATTTAATCGATCAATAGGGAATGCTATGCTGTCAAATTAGACGCAATATTGGGGGAAAAACACAATTGGTATTGTTTGAAAGAAGTTGAAATAAGTTTTTAATGTTTTTTTTTAATCAATTGTTAATTTTACCAGTAATTTATTAAGGAAAGTGCTTACTATTTTCAACCCTAATCTGTAAATATAAAACACTTTCCAAAAATATATTTTAAAAAAGGTTTTGCAAATATTAAATGGATCTGCAAATACACAAATATGGAGATTGATTTGTGTCAGTACTATTTGAGTGAATAGATGGACAATTTGTGTGTAAATGTGTAATATGCACATAACAATTGCAACTGTAAAATATTTTCACGGTATGATAATTGTCTGAGAAAATATCACAGTTTCATAGTATTACAGTTTTACAGAATGGTTATTTTCAGTCAGACTGAGCCTTAAAGAAATGAAAACTGAAGGGTTAGTTTTGGTTGAACAATCGTTTAATCACTATAATTAAGACTTAAAACCCTTTTTTATTGGAACGATGTGTAAAAAGTCTCACTTTTGGGAAAAAAAACAAAAAAAAAGTGAGATTCTCTTTCCAGTTTCATTTTTTTCAATATCCATCAGTATTTCTTAAAACCAGTATATCGCTGCAACCCTACTGTAAGTATAAAACACTGTACTAAAATATATACATAAAAAGATTTGTAATCTCAAAGATTTATTTTGCTTAGACTTTTAAAACAGATCTGCAGATATATAAGTATGGAGATCAGTTTGTGACAATATTATCTGTTTGAACATGTCAACAACTGTGTATAAATGTAAAACAACAAATACAAATAAATGCTCATATCAATTTTTTTTTTTGCAAAAATGAGAAAAAAAAGAGAACTAAAAAGCATATAATTAAAATTCCCAGATAAAAACTGGATTTAAAAAAAATCTTTTCAGAAGTTGTACGTGTTTTTCATTTATTTATTAATTAATTAAATGTATCACAGATATATTTAAACATATTTGTGAATTTTTTTTGTGTTTTTGCAGATCTGCTTTATATTTGCAAAACGGTTTCTTGAGTTTAAGATCTTTTATGCATTTGTTAAAAAGGTGTTTTATACTCAGATTACACATTAACACACAGATTGTCCGTCTGTTTACTTAAATAACACTCAGACAAAACTAACTCCACACGTGTGAGTGAATGAGGTGGTGAACATCGCGACGAGACATAGTTCAAATTTCTGATTATGTCACTTATTCGGGCTTCGCTTGAGCAGTTTTGTGGTCGAGCTGGTTAAACTGTATCCATCAGCTGTCAAAAAGACTCCTCACGGCTCCTTATTGTCGTGTTTGTCTTATATTGTTCGGTAATGAGCAGGCAGAGAGGGTGTGAACGCCTGTGTGTCACAGAGTAGGTTGTGACTGTAAGGAATTTTAAAGACCAATACGCTGAATGGATATTGATAATATCTGGCTTTGAGGAATATAAGGGACTGTACTTTATTTGCCAGAGGAGGGGGGGGGTTTGGGTGTGACTTCATTTTTTTTACTCTCGACTCTCCCTGAATCTAAAAATATTTTCCCTTAAGTCTTTTTGATTGACTGAGGGAAATGCATGACCCTCCCTTCTCCACAAATAACTTATTTTTAAAAAATATTCACACCAAATGTAGATATTGGAGTCAATGGGCAACACATTACAGGAGTAAAAACACACAACAGTGGTGATATTAGTAACTTGGTACGGCGGATGTTATCAGATTTCAAACTAACCTTTTAATGTTTAAAGTTAAAAGATAAAAGTTGGGAATTAAATCCTGGAGTTGAAAAGAAATCTTTAGTTTTTTACTATTTTCATACATAAAGGAACACAAAATGTTATGTTTTTTTGGGATCTGGTGCAAATGGTGAAACTGATTTTTTTTTTTTTTTAAGAGACATGTTGAATTAAGTGATTTTTAACCTCGAGGGAATTTCTTCAAATTTAACACAAACGTCAACTAGGACTTGATTTTTTTTTAGGAATCGATTTTGGTGATCAAAGGTCAAGGTTACAGTGACATTTTCTTTCTCATTCTTGTGAATGTCATGTCTGAAGAACATCCTGATGTTTTTTTTCTAATTTATTTTAAATTTGGCACAAATGTCCACTTTAGGGGTTGACTGATACTGTTTTTTCAGGGCCGATACTGATTATTAGTAATTAATGAGCGTGATCATCAATATTTGGAATCTTCCAGTCAATATTTAGAGTTTGTAATATAACAAACTGCAACACAAAATTTTGTTTAAATGCCTTTATCAAATGTTTAATCCAAACCTAAACTTTAAACATTATTGTAAAGTCAAGTGATTTTTTTTAACCAAATGTTATTCAAAATTCATGGTAGTGAAGTACTGCAGTACAAGTTTGTGTTTTTATTTATTTAGTTTTTAAGCAGAAATATCCTCCCTACAATCCCCTCCATACTCATAAAGGCATATGTCAAGTGAAAATTTAAATAAATAAAAAAAGCATAAATAAAAACTGTTTTTTAAAGTAAAAGTTACTTCCACGCTGACACTTTCTTTGCACTTTTTAAAATTAATTTTATCAATAATCATTAAAATAAAACGCAGATGCAGATAATCAGCAAAATTCCAAATATCGGCCCCAGTTATCGGCCCGGACGATAATCTGTCGACCCCTCATCATAACTGCGGACATTTGGTCAGATGCTGATTTGGTGACAGTAATCTTGAAACTGTACTGATTTTATAGGTCTTCTGTGCTGCCGTGTTTTCACAGACACGGATGCAAACTGTAACTTGACTGGTTTGCAGAGGCATACGGCCGCGAGGCAGTAATTTAACAGCGTAGAACAGCCTTCAAAACAGCATCACAAGACACTAAAACTCCCTCGATTGCAATTATACTCAGTGGGGGCTATAATTAGCCCATATATCAGTCATATACTGCAGCTCACAGCCTTCACGCCTCACATATGCAGGTATGGTATGATGGATCACAGTGTGCAGCTTCAGTTTTGTGCAGAATCTTCCAAACCGTCATTATAACGAGTACTGAAAGAGGCTAATTTGCCTAAATTAAGGTGCGCGGTTGTAATCAGACATCCCATGATCCTACTGTGCATCTTTTTAGGTCACATTTTCCTATTTACCTATTCTTCCCATAAATATTCCTTTATGACGCTAATTTTGGGGGCTAATATTGACTGACACAACAGTAAGCTTCTTACAATAGGTCACTTGTTGCACCAAACTCATTACTGACATTTGTGCCATCTGTAGTTGTGTTTTATTAAAATGCATTAGAATCTGCTTCAGCGTTTTCCGCTCTCTGGAAACCGTTATTCAAAGTGTGTCACAGTGGGAATGCAAATACTTTTTTGGGCTGCCCCTGGCGGGAATGAAGTGCCTCGTCGTGACAGAGCGGGTATCATGTTCAGCTCGTTAAAATGTGGAAACAGTATCCTCACAGTTGCTTATACCAAACGACTATATATCAATTTTTAATGTCCATTGTAAGAAAGATGATGCAGAGTGTTTTTTCTTTGCTGCTGTTTTTTTCAGCTTTTTTCTGACGTATATTTTAATGTTTCCTGTCCCAGTCTTGATGTGCTTTTGTCCTTATAATATTCTTCAATTAGTAAATGTGTTTTAAATGGATTTAAACAATTGTTTGATGAATGTTACACAAAAAATGTTATAAATTAAGTAATTTTTAAGCAAAAATGCCAAATATTCCCCAGTTCCACCTTCTCAGATGTCTCGATTTGCAGTTTTTTCTTGTCCTGTATGATGATAAATGGAATATTTTAACTTTGCGTCTCACAAAGATACTAAATGGGAAAACAATGTTTAAACTGTCAAAAAAAGAAGACAAATTTACATCATATATGACAAAAAAGCTTCAAAACCTCACATCTCGTCAAAACATAAAATAACAAAATGACTGCACTTAAAATTCGAACAACGAATCTAAATATGATGTTGCCTTGAGGCTTGATTATTTAACTTTATTGGGTTGTCTTTAATTTTGTTGACAGTTTGCATGCATTGCACTTTACAGTTACTTATAAAAGTTTGTTGTGAATAAAATGTTAATACTGCATAGATGGACAAACATAGTGATTTTTCAAAAGGTGCCACTAACAATTATTTTCATAATTGATTCATCTGTTAATTATTTATTTAAAACTGATCGATTTGTCTGATCACGCCGAGCTTTAAATGTCAGAAATAATCACATTCACCGATCACAGAGTGAATGTTGTGTCCTCAAAGTGTTTATTAAGCACAATTAAAGGGGAGAGGAAAGACAGAAAACAGCACAAAAATAAGACATTTCATCATTATTGATTATGTTATGAGCAATTACTTTTAAAATGACAAACATAAAGCAAAAAAGACAAATTTTGGTGGTTCAGTTTCCTTAAATGTGAGAATCTAGTGCTTTCTATCTCTTTTATATCATTTTAAACTAAATTTGTGCGATTTTTTTTGGACTGTTGGTCAGACTAAACAAGATATTTGTAGACGTCTGCTTGAAATTTAAAGTGCAGTTTTAACTTTTTGTGATGTTTTATTCACCAAAGATTAATTGTGGAAATGTTTTGCAGATTAATAAAAATATTTAGACAAATATATCATGGAAACTTTTTTGCAGAGTAATGAAAGTTTCTCCTTATTTGGTGCAGCAGGAAACGTAAACACAACATTCCTGTTTCTTTACACACCTTCACTCAGATTTTAGGCCAGACTTGCAGCTTTTTGGATCCTCCCACTCTCCGTACTCTCTGGCGTGCCTCCTCCACATGATCACCTATCATGTCAGAGCCTTATAACCTGCGTGTCTGCGCTTCGTCTCCTCACTGCACTTTACTTTGTCTCCCACAGGGACCATGGCGTTCAGGAAGGCTCTGAAACGGACGGCGATCATTGGCGGAGGGGCGGTCGCCGCGGTCTTCGGCCTGTCGCAGCTGATCGAGTACAAGAAGACGCAGGTAAGATGATGAAAGATGTCACAGTTTGTTTGTGCGCTCCACTAAGTGTTTGCTTTGCTGCATGATCACTCGTGTTGCATGAATTCCTGTTGTGCAGGATTTGACAGAAGATTAATATCGTGTACGTCGCTTCACGTGCTTTTCCATCCTGTAAAATTTAAAGGACAAACTTTGAATACTTTTGTGTTTTGTGCATGAAACAGCAGAGTATTTGTTTTGGTCTGAAACAAGTCAGCCGAGCAGGGAGGGACTGCCTTCACGGGCATGTTCGTTCTAGATGTTGGAATGTGCTGTCGTCCCCGAGGCGTGTTTCCCTTTTCTTTCTTTGGTTGTATTCCTTCCAGCTGCCGTGCAGGAGACTTCAGTTACCCTGCAAGCATGCCGGCACTGGACTCTGAACTGCTCAGAAACGATGATAATGCTTTCTTATACCCGCAGGTTGAAAAAAAAACCTTTTATGGAACGTAACCACCTCTGATTGTTTTACTTCCTCTTCCTGTTCCAGGGAAATGCGTGCTATTCATCTATTAAGTAATTAAGGTGAACTTGTTGTCTGAGTCTTTGCAGGTGTGGCTGTTTTACTATTTTGTAATAAAGTAATAAAGTAAAGTGTTTGACAGAGGTTTCTGAAAATGAACACTTTGGGAAACAAGTTTATTTGCATTCTTGTAGAGAGTTAGATCAAAAAATCAAAACCACTCTAATGTCTGTACGCCAAATACGAAGCCACGCCAGCACTCTGCTAACTTAGCTTAGCATAAAGGCTGGAGCTGGTTGCCAGGCAGCCAGTTTAAACTCCAAGGAAGTTAAAAAAAGCAAAGGACATGACGTCAGTGACAGCGTTCAAGTTTTGCATTCGGAGCTGGAGTTTGATGCCACATCTATTGAAGTTTACCCTCGAAAACGCCTTCACAAGTATTTAAACCTTCAAACTTTGAGCAAACTGGTTTATTTTCTATTGCAATGAGCAAATTGGCAAGAAATGTTCCACAAATTGCAAGAAAGTAGTAGATTTAAATTATTTTTTTATTATTATTTTTTTAAAGCGAGGGGAAAATGTCCAAAAACCTACAACCTAATTATACATTAAAATATATTCTACAGAATTATTGTTTTTTAATCACATTTTTCCAGGTCATTTTTTTATTATCTTTTTGTTTTTAATTAATGTTTTTTAATATATAAATATTTCTTGTATTATATTTTTTATTTAAACAATTTTTAAACTCATTTTTTGGTCACTTCTTCCAAAGTTCCTCATTCCCTTCTTCTCATGTTTTTCTAAGAAATAAAGCCAAAAAAAAAAAACACATCAGTCTGCATCGAGTGTGTTTTTTAATTTGGTGAAAGGATTTTTCAGTTAAAGGTGAAACAACAAAGATATGTGTTATAATTTGCTTTGTCCGCCCTTTTTACTTCAATAATAGTGAAACCAAATTCTGGCTCCAATGCAAAATTTGAACATTGTCTCGGACATCATGACATTTCCTTCTTTTTAGTTACCTAGTGGACTCCAGGAAGTGACTGATCCCAGCAGAGAAACAGTGTGACCCAAAGCACCCAGCAAAACTTCAGTTTTTGTACAAACAAGTGAGACAACACGTTAATTGGCGAGCTTTAAAGCTGCTGGAAAGCAAAATGTTGTTCTCTTTAGACAGAGCAAAGCTCGCTGATTCCTGTCTGTGTGCGAAGCGAAGTTAGCCGGCTGTGGCTTCTTACCCTAAATATAAAAATAAGAGCGTGATATCATCTAACTGTCAGCAAGAAAGTGAAAAAGCATGTTTCCCAAAACGTTTAACTATTCATCCGAGGGGGGATTTAACACAGCTACGTATCACCGAGCTCTGAAGGACGTTTATGTATTTTAAAGGAGTTTATTATATACAGAGAAAAGAAACTGGATTGTGAAAGATGAGCATGCCTCATTATTGTGCTTATTTCATAACAAATTCAGATTCAGATGCATTTATTTAATTGGTAACTTTAGTATTTTTTTTCAAACCCAGACTCTGTTTTCCCATATTTTGCACAGTCACAGTTAAAAAGTGTTAAAAGGCATTGAATTTATTAGTTTAAAAAAAGGCCTCAATTGGTATTAAAATGTCAAAAAACAATGTCTAAAAAGTCTTGCAACCTTGCAACATTTTTTAAGAAATTGGTCCAGCATAGGGCCGCGCATTATGGCTTTAAGATATTATTGTGATATTTTAAGGCTGTATTGCGACAAACGATATATAACGCAATAATTTTAAATGTCCTTTAAATCACTGTTAGCTACTAAAATAATGACATTACTGAATGAACTGCAGTTAAAATTACGTTAAATAAAGTCAAATTATACTGTTGAATGTAAACACAAATGTAGAGGACGACAATAATCCTCGACATTTTTGTTTTGTTTTTGTTTTCAACCCCGAGCAAATTTGTGCAATTTAAAGGAAAATGACAATGAGTAACCTGGTACAGATTGCAAGAAATTAGTAGATTTAGAAACATATTAAAATAGTAAGATTTGAAATTATGTTAAACATTTTGCAACATTTTTTAAGCTCTTTTCCAGGTGAGGCTTCCTTGGTTAATTTTCTTTTTGCTTAAAAAGTTTACTTTTTTACTAATTTCTTGCTAAATTTTGGGGTCATTTCTTCTTTTGTTGCCTTTTTTTACCATTTAAAAAAAAAAACCAAATTAAACCAATTTGTTCAACTTCTGCTCCCTCTTAATACTGGACCATTTTTTTTTTAAATTGTTATCTTGATTAATCAGACACAAAAAATGGGAAAATGTGGTTCATGTAAAAAAGAAAATACTAAAGTTGCCTTGAATCCATTTGACATTTTGTATGTTTTGACTCTTATTCTTGAATAGCCGGCTTGACAGTGTAGCACACAGCAGCATAAATTCAAGGAATGAAGAAAATGCAGATTTTTTTAGGCAAACATTCACCCTCATGACACTGAGAGCACTGCTGTCCTCACAGGACACCACTTCTGTCCTCATGTCAAGCCTCGAAACTCGAAAGACCGTCCTCACCAACACTTAACCGTATATAACCACAGGGCTCCATTTGACATGGACAAGCAGCTGTGTTTCCCCTGACCTCTGACCTGACGTAGGCCTATTTTAGGCATGCAACGCAACTACATACCAGACTCTATTTGACTGTGCAACCTAATGTGAACTTTGTTTTGTGTCCTGGCGCGATAATGTCTTCTCTTGCCCATCGTCGTCCTCTCATCCAAGCATGGATTGGTAAGCAAGAAGTCGCCCCTGATGAAATATAATTATTTTCACAATAGTTTGCAATCATGCATGCCTCTAATCCCAGTAATTGCAATGCTGATGAGATGAATGTCCGTCTTGTCTCCTTTAGCAAGGGCATATGGCTTGGTGAAGTTTTCAAGGCAGCGGCCGATTGGCTAATAGCATGGGCCTTGCTGTGCCATTCACTGACTTAACTTGATTACGGGGGGCACGCTGGCACTTAATTCTGTGGCGGTGTTTGTCTGTATGCATCATCAAAAAATAGACAATGATTATATCATCGTCTCGTTTGCGGTCGCAGACCTAAATTACAAACGCCTGCTACTATTTGCAAGTCAAATGCCACGTTTGCTTCAAAGCAGCTTGATGCAATCATTTAGCTTGAACTGCTAAGTAGAAAAAAGATGAATGAATATTTCATAAGAAGTGAAATCCCACATCCTCGTATCAGAGGGGAGCTGTGTTTTTTTTTCTTTTATCGTTGTTGTGATTATTTCTTTCAATTAATTATTTTTGCTAATCAGACAATGGATAGAAATGAAAAAAAATGTGTTTTTTTTGTTTTGTGGGGTTTGCAAAGTTGAGCAGCATGTTGCAGCAGATAGTAACCCTCAGCAAACTTTCCTTTTCTACTAATCACATGAGGAATATATATGTTATTTTTTTAGCAACACTTCCCTTGGAAATTAAAGGTGAAAATGACGTTGTAAGCACGTTATAGTCTCACTCTCACTACCAAGAATAACCTGATTTAAAGGTCATTCTTGGAGTTGTTAAAAATGCACTCCAACTGCAGTAGCAACAGTAAAAATACTCAGTTAAACTCTTAAAGAAGTATTTCTCTGCTGGAAAGATGGTCTCTTCATAAAACAAGGCTGTTTATTCATTAAAAACACACAAATGCTTTTTAGATTTGTGCTACACGACCAGAGAAAACACAGAAAAAGGACTGTGGCAGTTTCTGTTGCTCAAGATGTAGAAAACCTACAACTACCAGAATGCATTGCACTGCACACACACAAACTCTATTACAGCCAAACAGTGCACTAAAATATATTTCTGAAAACATTTTAGGAGATAATTGGGTAACGCAGTAACAAAATCTTGGTTAAATAGTTTTTCCATTTGATTTAAGATTTTTTCAACCTTCAGCTAAACAGTACACTAAATACGTTTCTGAGACCATTTTAAGAGATAAATGTGCAATACAGTTACTGAATTTTAGTTTATATTTGATCAGCGCTACGTAGTTTTACCATTTGATCTTAGAAGTTTTTAACTACCATTCACACAATACAGGAAACAGAATGGCGCCCACTTCCTGTTCATAAACTCTTGTATTAAAGCTAAACAGTGCGCCGCAGTGACAGAGGAGTATTACATAGAACTAATTAGTTAAAGTACAGGTATCGTGATAGGTATAATTACTTTTTTCATTACAAATTGTTTTAATTAATTTCAAAGTTAAATTTTATTTTTGACAATTTCTAAAATTTCTAGTAACATTAAGTTAATCAATATTGAGTTTTTATACAGGGGATTATATTTTTATTGATTTTTTCCAGAGCCAGTCTGATAAATAAGCTTCTAGCACATATCACAGAATATTTCGGCTGAAAAGTAATTGTATCTTAACTGGTGCGATTCAGTAAGGCCAAAAAAAAAAAAAACTAACTAAAAAACATGTAGTGGATTATTGTCCTCTACATTTTTTTTTAGATTTTCTTTGTATTTTTAATAATTGTTATTATTCGTAATTATTAATTATAATTTTTTAACTCTGCATTGTTATCAACTTAAAACAATCAGCTGAAGTCAGGCTATGCTATACATCTATTTTTAATAATAAAAGGGCTATTATATAAAAAAATAGGAAAAAATAGGAGTAACAAAGTTAGTCTTGAGCACTAAATAATAATAATCACAGTAATAAATGCTCTTCTGGGCTTCCATACATACATTATTTTCCATCCATCCCAACAAAATAATGCATATTATAAGCGAGCATTCAACTGTACGTCTTACAGTAATCTCATCACACAGTCAAATCCATAATGTATTAAAGTGATTGCGAGTCATTATGCATTATATCACATGTAATTTTATGAGGTGATTATAATGCGAGAATAATGCATGAACACATTACACTGGGAATGCTTGCAGTGTGCTTATAATGTTTCACCTCAAGGACAGTGTTGCTATACCTTATTTAACATAGCGTTTATGTAGAAATTAACATAGAAACTTGTAGTTTTGCACGATTTTGGGGGTGAAATGTAGCATGTTTGTTGTAGTTGTGTTGTTGTGTGTGTATCTGTGTCACATTTAGGCTCGGCTGGCGCACGTGGCAGCAGAAGCAGAGCTGAAGGTTCCCTTTGCGGACGAGCTTCCCTCTCGGCAGGCCCAGCTCGCGTTACTGCGAAACACAGAGGAGTTTGACGTCCTGGTTGTCGGAGGAGGAGCCACGGGTGCAGGATGTGCCTTAGACGCTGTCACGCGCAGTGAGTTTCGGCTTTACATCACTCTCCCGGGACTGAGCAGGTTTCAGGCTCTAAAAGCGTCCTTATGGAGTCAGGAATAAAGGAGAGAGACGCCTCACAGGCTGGCACCGGGGTTTATAAAGGTCTCCTTTCAGTCTGTCAGCTTTTATTCTGGGCGCAAAGATTAGCTGTAATTTACTGTAAAAACACGTAAGGAGCATTTATCAGTGCTGTGCTAATATATTGAATATTTGTAGATAATATGCAGTATAATGAACCAATAGCAAAATGTATTTCCCACTTTTACCTGCCAATATCTGTAAAAAAATCATCTGTTTAACCATCTGAAACCTGGAGTGACATCACTACTAATGTGCTGCTTTCAGACGCTTTTCACAAGTATTTAAAGCTTTAAACCTTGAGCAAATTCATGTCATTTATTTTAAAAATATATGGTAAAAAAAGACAATGAGCAGCTTGATAAGAAATGTTAGAAATGCAAGACATTAGTTGATATAGAAAATGAAAAATATCTAGGGAAGAAGAAAAAAGTAAGGAAAAACTGTTATCATAATTTTTCCTGGTTATTTCCTTTTGTTATTTTTAGTTATGTTTTGTTTTCTGATGAATTTTTAGGTTTTTTCCCATACTTTTTACTAATTTCTTGCTAATTTTGGGGTCATTTTTTTCTTTCATTTCAAAACATGGGAAAAGAAATGAGGCAATGGTAAAATAAATAGATAAATACATTTTTTAAAGGATTATAGAACCGGCTTAAATAAATAAAAATTCAGCACCTTTGTAGGGGGATATTTTTTTCAAAATGATAATGCAGTCAGATCAACAAACATACCGTATTGTTTTCATTGTGCAGTTAAAAATCGACAATTCCTCATATCTGCGGGGTTGATTTGGGAGTTTTTGTTTTAGTCTGCTAGATCTCTAAAATCTGTATGTGTCTTTTTAATGAAGGACACCCATTTTGACTATAAATTTGTGAATTTATCTTTTGTAAATTGAGTGAGAGGGTGATTTTTTCCATTAAGTATATGTGGTTTAAGTACTTTCCTACCCATTATTCTGCTGTGTCGAGATGCAACCAGTGTCTAGTGTATTTCTTAGCTGCAGTAATCAATATTCTAAATACATATTTAGTAGTATTTCCAATAAAAAGTCTGCTTTACCCAGGATAAATATTTAAATATAAGTGTGACAAAGTCAGCTCATAAACTACGTCACTTTAGAAACAATAAAACGATACATATTAAACGTGCAGCTGTAGCATCTTTATGGTTTGCAGAAACAACGCCAACATTTTCTTCTGGCGCCTGGGCTAACTGTATTCAAGCATTAAAGCGTGATGTATTTTCTATATTTTGTGTGGCGTCAAACACATAAATAGAACCGCTTTTCTGTCTGTTCAGCTAAATGTAATCGTCCGTCACTACAGCAGCATTTTCTCAGGTTTTTCACTCATCCTCTGTCATTTCCCCCCCAGACCTAAAGACTGCTCTCGTAGAGAGAAGCGACTTCTCCTCGGGGACGAGCAGTCGGAGCACCAAGCTAATCCACGGTGGAGTGCGTTATCTCCAGAAGGCCATCATGCAGTTAGACTACGAACAGGTTCCTCTTCACCTTCTTGTTTATTTCATTTTCGGCTTGTTCGTGTTCTTCTTTTG
Source organism: Plectropomus leopardus (assembly GCF_008729295.1). Lineage (NCBI taxonomy): Eukaryota > Metazoa > Chordata > Actinopteri > Perciformes > Serranidae > Plectropomus > Plectropomus leopardus. Next base: position 2,640,038 of record NC_056486.1, on the reverse strand, counting down.
TTCATCAACTTCCTTTTTTTTTTTCTTCTTTTGTCGAAACAGTACATGATGGTGAAAGAGGCGCTGCACGAGCGAGCCAACCTCCTGGAGATTGCACCTCACCTTTCTGCCCCGCTACCCATCATGCTTCCTGTTTACAAGTCAGTGTCATACAATACAAAAAAATGCACAAGACATAGTAAAAATAGCACAACAAAAGCAAAAAAACACCAGAAAATGTAAAAAATGTAATTTTTAATGACTCTGTGGATTATAAAGATGGTGGCAGTTGCCTTACTACTGGGCCGGGATTAAGATGTACGACTTGGTGGCCGGGATCCACAATCTGAAAAGCAGCTACGTCCTCAGTAAGTCGAAGGCCCTGGAGCTTTTCCCCATGCTGAAGAAAGACAAGCTGGTCGGAGCCATCGTCTACTACGACGGTGAGTCAAAGCTGCTTCCTTTATCGCCCACAGAGGCTTCACTGCTTTGCTTTAACCCTTTGAAACCTGGAACTACATCACTTTTTTATGTATCTTTCAGACGCCTTTCACAAGTATCTAAACTATGAGCAAATTGGTGCAAATACTTTCAGAAATAGAGACGGATAAAGGCAGTGAGCAACTTGGTAAGAAATGTTCCAAGAAATGCAAAACATTAGTAAATACAGAAAATGAAAAATGTCTTTTAACTTTTAAGAACATGGCAAATAAGGCAATGAGCAACATGGTAAGAAATGTTACACAAATTGCAAGAAATTTCTAGATTTAGAAAATATATTTTTTTAAAAGCTAGGGAAAACCTAAATTCTGTTACAGAATTATTGTAATTTAATTTAATTACAACATTTTAAGCCTTGTTGCCTTTATTTATTTTTATGTTTTTATTTTATTTTTCTAATCTTAAGGTAATTTTATTTTTATTTTTATACTAATTTCTCTAATTTTTGTTCTATTTCGTCTTTCATTGCTCATCACCCCTTTCACCTTTTTCTGTAAAAATGAAGTCAGTTTGCTCTGGTTTCAAAGGGTTAACTGGATATTTTCACACACACACTGGTGTGTGTGGACAGTAATCCTAAAAGCGTGCTTTGTTTGTTGACTAATTACTCAGCTTTTTGTTTTCTGTAAACGCGAACAGAACAGCTGAGTCAGTCGTGTTGCTCTTGCCCTTTTACACCGTTTTCCTCCTCGTTCTTTTCCAGCGGTGATAAATTGGATCAGTTAGCTGGTGAAAATTAGTATGAAATAACAGCAGTTTAAAGTACAGCTCTGTGACTAATAGTTTAAAATCAGACAGTTTGCAGGCGTCTGTGCAAACTGACCTGTGGCTGCGAGTCACTCAAATGGCTCATAATGTTTGAGAAGTTCGTTCAGTTTAGCAGCATCCACATCAGTGAGCGCTGAGCCTGTAAAAGAGTGCAATATTTTTAAAAAAGAGCATTTTTTCAAGGAAATTGTGTTCTCTAAATAACTTGTAATCATACAAAAATGTGTAGAAGTTGCATGATTAAGCCAAACAAGATTAAAATAGACCTCAGATATAAATCTTGCCCCGTGGCCGTCATAGCTCCACTGGTGCCGAACAAAATGTGTTGACAGGCTGGCCGGGTGCCCTCTCCTCCCTGTGGCGGTGAAGGCTGCATGTTCCCTGGTCGGATATGAAGGAGAACCAAACATATTAAGGATCAGCTGTGTGATGACAGCAGGCTGCTGTTTTTCTAGCATTTGATGTCAGTTAAACAGGCTTTTAGCGTCTGTTATTTATGGTATTCAACATCAGACAAAATGATGTAATTATCAAAATCTGTCCAAGAAAAAGCAAAAATAGAATCAGCGCTGCTTTTAAAAGGATATAACAAAATTAATTATCTGTAGTTGTAATTTTGTGACTTTTGTTATGTAAAAAAATGTAAAAATTCCCAACAAATTCCATGTTTTGGAAGTCATTAGCTATCATGAGAGCTTATGTGTTTTAAAAACTGAAATAACAGCATTTTTAGCTCCAAATTGAAACAATAAACGGCCAGATATATCTGGATTTGCTGCAGAAAGGGAAAAGCATTTTCCTGGTGCAAAGCAGCATATGTTTGATTTCCGCCCCTCCACCCACCCTCGCCGCCATCATCTGCTCTGAGGGGGGACAGGGCCGGGATGTGATGGTGGAGGGGTGGGGCGTCTTTTCTCCAATTATGCCGTCTGGAACAATCACGCCGGTGACATTTCGAAATCTGACCTTCTCTCCCGGCGGTGTAGAGCGCAGAGGAGCGTCGTAGACGGTCGGACCAGCTGAGCAACAGCTATTTCCTCCGCTGTCTTGGTTACTGCAGCTCCTGCTGCCACCAAAATACTGCAGAGGGTCTTTTCTTCTGCAGCACATGTGAAAACCTAATGCTCTTAATTTGAAGTGGCTGAGTGTTATATATGTTTATATGCACTGAATTTTCTGGAAAATGAAACTATCATGATATCAAAACACTTGAAATGCACAGAAGCCCACTGACAGAACAAAACATTTTGGATCACGGATGCAGGAACTGGTGCCAAAAGTGTTAGCTGGTAAAAAAAGTATTGAATATCACAACCATTTTTTGTTAAAAACAGTCAATTATTCTTATTTTAAACCACCTTCATTTCTGTTCTTTCATGTTTTGATGTGAGAAAAAGGAAATCGGCAACATATTCTTGCAGCTGAGTGTCCACAGCAAAACGAGTCGTATGTAAACAGAATGAAAGAAAAATACGTGGTTGCACGTTTATTTACAGGATGAATCGGTTAATGAGACTTTGTCGGAAATATTTTGACAGTGAAAGAAGTTGATATGGCAACTCGCATCAGCTGTGGTAACCTGTGTGCTGAGGAATCCACAGGAAACAGTCAGAGATAAAAGACCAGGAGAAAACAAAGGACAGTCACCCAATGCAGAAACATGAGAAAATAAATGCAAAACAGTTCAGATAAAAAGCATTTTGAACATGTGATCCTCTAATGACACATTCAACAGAGCAATATTATACAATATCTGTTTTACAGTATCACAATATTACAAAATGTAATAATTGTGTATTTTTTCAGGTACAATGACCAGTCAATTTCCATTTTTTTTTTTTAAATTTTTGTCCAGTTTTAATTAAGTTTCCAGTAAAATGTATAAATAATGAAATAAAGGTTTTGAATTAAGCTAAGCACAAAAATTCTTCTTTATTTTAATTTCAATTAAAAAGAATTCATCTTGATAGTGAACGTATTTTTCAACTTATTTCCTGAAGTTTCCTGGAGAACATCCTCAAAGAAGAAATTCGAATGGATTTAAGCACAAAATTTTTGATCCATTTCAATTTAATAATGAACTTATTTTCCAGTTTTCTGGAAAGTTCCAGCAAATTTCTCTAGTAAATTGTCCAGGAAATTTCCAATACATTTTCTTGAATTTTCCCAGAAGATTTCCTGGAAAATCTGTGAAAAAATACCCTGAAAATTTTCCAGGAAAATTACAAAACTTGGCATGTCCAGAAAAAAATCAAGGTCATTAAAAACCAAACATTTAGGAATTTGTTTACCATTTAATATCATTTTAATAGTAAACTTATACTCCTATTTTCTAGAAAATTTCTTTTTCTTTTTCTAAAATTCCAACAAATCCCCCTTGAAAATTGTCCAGGATTTTTTTGGTTCATCTCCTGGAATTTTCCCAGAATATCTCCTGAAAATTGTGCGAAATTAAAAAAAAAAAATTAAAAAAATTTCAAGAAAAATTAAAGTACTCAATATTTCAAGAAAAAAAATAAAGGTCATTAAAGTGCAAACATTTGGGAAATTTTGCACCTTTCAATTGAACTTCAAGTGAATTTATTTTCCAATTTTCTGGAAAATGTCTGGTTAAATTCCTAAATTATTCGACGAACTAATGAATGAAATGAATCATCTCTCTTCTTCTCTCTTCAGGTCAGCACAATGACGCCCGAATGAATCTGGCCATCACCCTCACTGCTGCTCGCTATGGCGCCGCCGTCTCCAACTACACTGAGGTGGTCCACCTGCTGAAGACAAAAGACGCACAGACCGGGAAGGAGAAGGTGTGTGGCGCCCGCTGCAGAGACGTCCTCACAGGTGAGACGTGCAGGTGTTGCATGGTTTAAAAGTGCTGTTGGACAGGTTTTTAGAGTGTAATTTAGTGTTTTTCAGTAAAAACATGAGCAGAATTCATTCTCACTAAACCTTTAGGATTTGAGAATATTGGTTTGATTTCTTTCAAAAACAAGGGAATAAAGGCAATGTGCATTTCGGCAAGAATAACTAAAAGGTGACAAGAAAATGAAAAATAGCTGAGCGAGAGATAGAGATCGAGAGAGTCACTGGAAACTAGTTTTCATTAATATTAAAGTATATGATTTAAAATTGTTACACAAAAATATAGATTAATAATATTATCATGCTTTGGTACTTTTTGTGTATTTGTTTTGTTTGTTTTTTTAAGGTAATCTTCTTGTAGGCATATGTTTTTGTTCATTTTTGGGTCATCTCATCAGTTGCTCATATCCCTCGTTTCAAGATAAAGCAAAAGAACAATAGAAATAGGGGGCGTCAGTGGACAGAGCGGGCGCCCCATGGGTGGGGGCGGCATCCTTGCCACGGTGGCCTCGGGTTCGGTTCCCGCTCGGGGCCCTTTGCTGTGTGTCGTCCCCTCTGTCTCTCCCCCTTTCACGCTGTTGACCTGTCCTGTCTAATAAAGGCAAAAATGCCAAACAATAATCTTAAAAAACAATATAAATAGTAAAAAAGTAGCAAAAAAAATGTCGCCAGTTGCACTCACAACAAAATGATTGCACATTGTGCTGAATTGCACTTTATTATGATAAAAATGCACGTTGTGTTAATAAAATCATAATCAAAGTCAAGTTTTCATTGAAATAATTCGTCTCGATGTTACTTTTACTCTCAGATCTCAGACTTTCTTTCACCCTCCAAGCTGTAAAAATACAAAAAAAAGCTGCCATCTTCTGTCTTTTTAATACCACGGTTGGTATTTTGTCCTCACAGGACAGGAGTTTGATGTAAAAGCCAAGTGTGTGATCAACGCCACGGGACCGTTCACAGACTCCCTGAGGAAGATGGACAACCAGGAAACCCAAAACATCTGCCAGCCGAGCGCCGGCGTTCACATCGTCATCCCCGGCTACTACAGGTGCATACAGGACATATCACACTCACAGTGATTTTTGTTGAAGTCGTGGAGGTGGTTTTTGGTATTTCAAACGCTTTAACTCGTACATATTTAATCCTCTGTGTTTTCTCATTCTTATGTGTAAATACTAAACTATTATCTGACCTATACTTACACGCGCAGGACAATCTTCTCTGGTTAAGATACAGCTGAGCAATAGAGTGGTTTTGTTGAAGTCGGGGGTTTTTAAAGTTCAGCGAAGCTTATTGAGCGAAACCCGAGGGAGCGCGAGCCCTTTGAACAGCGGCAGAAATGCCAACCACCTAATTCTCTTCCTCCTGCCGCTATCTGCGCCCTCCCCGCCTCCTCTTCCTCCCCCATATCTGTGTTTTTCCATTTGTGTGCTCCTCAATTTGTCCCTCTATTCTTCTCATTCCTGTATTTTTTTGTACCTTTTTCTTTCTCCTCCACACTCAAACTTTGCCAAAAACCTGAGATAGCAAATATAACAAATTTGACAAAATACCAGCACTACTTTTCTTGATAATAATATTTTTTTTTGCTTTATTTTCCAACCCAAAGCCCTGACAACATGGGTCTGCTGGATCCGGCTACAAGTGACGGACGTGTCATCTTCTTTCTGCCCTGGGAGAAGATGACCATCGCCGGGACGACCGACTCGCCCACCAACGTGACGGCACACCCCATCCCAGGGGAGGACGACATCAACTTCATCCTGAGGGAGGTCCGAAACTACCTCAGCCCTGACGTAGAAGGTACGTCTGTGGTCCATTTTGAGGAGCACGTGGTCATATTTAGGGTTGTCTTTCATATTATTTTGGTGCTAAATGTCCAGTGATGTGATGTTTCTAAACAGGATGACCATAGGTCTTAAAAAAGTCTTAAAATGAATTACTTAATCTAAAAATAAGGCCTTAATTGGTATTAAATTGATTTAAATTAATCTCTCAAAAGTCCTAAAAATGCTCAGACATGGGAATTGTGATTTTATGATTTTTCATCATTTTACATCATTGTAAAATCTCAAAATAATCGGTAACATCTCTTTTTTTGTTGCAAGAAATGTCCCTCTAAATAATCCTAAAACAAACAGAAACACTCCTCTTGCACAACATATATATGTTTTTTTTACCAGAGGCAGAATATGTGGAACAGTGAGTTTAAAAGCAAACAGAAACTGGAGTGAAATATACCTTATTTGTTTACCTACATATCACATGCAAAGGACCAGAAACAACAAGTTCCCAATGCAAACCACTTATCATTAGGTATACGTTTTTTTGTTTTTTTTTTGGTTTCAACTTTTATTTTTATCATTTTTTAAAAACAGTGAGGTCTGGGCATTATCATACAATAGGTTAAAAAAACAACCAGAAAAGAATGACAAACGTTATAACATGGAGTTGATTGTATTGGGTGCAAATTTTGAAGTAGATATCCTGTTTTAGTGTGACTGATGAAACCAAACCTCTCACTACACAACTATGGGAGTTCAGAACATGGGGAAATACCAAAACAAATGGCCAGTAGATGGGAATTTGTGCTGGGTGACTCAAATTAAACAATGCTAATAAAGCAAAGACGTTTGCGGCGTTGCAAGAAATTCATGTGATGCTATGTCCCGAAAGCCTGTCAGCATCGATTCTCCTGACATTACCGAAAATGGAGGATAAAGTTTTTTTGCCGCCTGTGGGCAATAAAGAACGGGCGAAGAACGTGACGCGAAAAATGTGCTATGCATAAGGTGTAAACACACTATTATGTATTCAAATTTAAGACGTAAAGAACCGCCACTGTTTTTGGTTAAACATACATATATAGATCTATGTATTGATTCTATTTTTTTATTGTATTGCACTGAATTATTTATTTTTTTATTTTATTTTCTATTGTATTGCACTGAATTATATTATATTTTTTATTTTATTTTATTGCACTGAATTATATTTTATTTTATTTTATTTTTATTGTATTGCACTGAATTATATTTTTATTTTAATTTGTTGCACTGAATTATATTTTATTTTATTTTAATTTTTAAAATAGTCACTTTAAAAGAGTCTACAGATTATGTGCAGAAAGTTCAGGACAGACTTTATTTTCTTTTGCGCTCAGTCTTACATGTAGCTCAGGGTCAGAGTTAAGCATCTTGATTAAAGCGTTACTGTGTCCTGCAGTGCGCCGAGGAGACGTGCTGGCGGCGTGGAGCGGCATCCGTCCCCTGGTCACTGACCCCAGCTCCAAAGACACTCAGTCCATCTGCAGAAACCACATCGTGAGCATCAGCGACAGCGGACTGGTCACCATCGCCGGTCAGTTTGGGCATTTTCTTGTGAAATTACTGCTCCTAAGCGGCCACGTATTAACCCTTCGAAACCTGGATCGACATCATTGTTTTTGTTCTGTGTTCAGATGCTTTTCACAAGCTATTTAACCCTTTAAAACCGGAGCAATTTGTCTGATTTCTTTGGGGAGAAACATGGGGACAAAGGCGATAGCAATGTGGGAAATAGAAGAAAATGACCTGAAAAAGGGCAAAAAATTAACTGAAAAAAAGGGAAAGGCTCAGTAAATTATCAAAAAAGGTAAAAATGTCCCTATATTTTTAATTATAATTTTATAGTATAAATTATGTTACAGAAAAAAATGTATACATTGATTTTTTCAGCACTTTTCTGGGTCATTATCACAAGTTTTTTCTTGTACGTTTTTGTTGCTCAGGTTTTAAAAAGTTAAAGTGAATATTTTCTGTGTCCAGGTGGGAAGTGGACGACCTACAGGTCCATGGCTGAAGAGACTCTGGATGCAGCTGTCACTTCCCACAGCCTCTCAGCCGAGTCCTGCAAGACCACGGGCCTGATGCTGGAGGGAGCCAAAGGCTGGACGCCGACCCTCTACATCCGCCTGGTGCAGGATTATGGGCTGGAGAACGAGGTAAAACACATTTATGAACACTTTTAGGTTGCATTAGCATGCACACTTGAGTCCTATTAAGTCTTTATAAATAGTAAAAAAAAAAAAAAAGCAGCGTTGCAATGAAGGCAAACATTTTCTGTTGAAGTTTTAGTCAGTTTCTGGTTAGTTTTAGGCCTTTAAATCAACATGAATCTGTTTGTTTTTAATCTGAATCTTCACTGCAAACATTTTTTTTTTATTTATCAAATCTTAGCAGAATTTAAACCACACAGATATCTTTTCGCTGCTCACAATAAAGAAAAAAAGTTGTTTCAGGTTCAGTTTTCCCTTTTGTGGGGAAAAAAATCTAAGTTTACTCTGTGTGTGTTTTTTTTTAGCATCAATTTCTTCCTAATTTTCACTCCAAAAATATAACTTTTAAGTCAATTTCTTGGCTCTTTCAAGTGATATTTATCCTTTAAAGGAATAGTTTAACATTTTGTAATATATTTGGCAAATAACATAAATCTGCCCTTTTCAGTATCTGTGGGTATTGCAAAATTTCCAAATACTGGACGGTCAGCCAGCACAAGTTTAGGTTTTTGTCTCCTTACTGGCACAATTTTACAGTGGTGGAGTGTAACTAAGCACATTTACCCAAGTACCTCACTGTATTTCCATATGCTTCTGTATACCTCTGTTTCTGATCCCTGCAGTTTAACACCACATATTATAATTTTATTTTTTTATATTCACTGTAATTTCTTTTTTGATATACAACTTTGCACAGAAATGGAATGTTTTCCTCAAATTGTTCTTTAAAAAAAAAACCCAAAAATAGTTTGATTTACGAAAACATTTTCAGCATAGCAAGGCGCGGAAGAAGAAAGTAGACCTTTAACTACCTGGAGATCCAAACAAGGCTGTAAAAGCTCTCACCGACACGTTCCCCGTCCTCCAGCAGCGGCGGAGCTGACATTAAAGCTGCTGCTGTAACAATGCTGACATTTCTACTACACAAAAGACTGGACACGCGCTGAAATGCACTGTATGCTGTACAATTTATCAATGGCATTAAGTAAGGGCACATTGATTTACATCAACTACACGCCATCTTTCCAATAATTAGGCTGTGCATTTTCATTAAACCCAATAGAAGAGCGTTTCATGAAGAAAAAGCTCCTACAGTACACTTCCTCCTCATTAGAGGCGTTTCTGCAGCCGCTCTGGTGTTCTCTGGAATATTCCTAAAAGGTCACTGTTGATATTTGGACAGCGTTTGCCCTTTAACATGATCGGCAAGCCAACGATCTGAATAGCAAATAGCCCTCTTGTGTTCTGTAAACACGTGACACCTCATTGACAAAGTGGCGCTAACGCTTATCGCTTAACTCCGAAGAGGTGAAATCGATCATGTGGATACCAGGAGCTGCTACGACCATCTGTGTTGTTTAACCTGCTTTTTTTAATATTGTGAGATCAGGAAAGTGACTGTGTGCATTATAAATAATGATAATAATCCACACAGCGAGCTCAAGGCCAAACACTTTCTTTCTTTAAATTCGTACATGATTAATAAAAGGTTATACGGCCATTTATGTTGTTCATAATTTATCATTTTGATAATGCTAACAGCAATCTAGTTAGAGTTTCAGTAAAAGTTCTGATTATTGGATTAGCGTGTCGATAGAAATGACATCTATTAATAGTTTTTGAAGCAAAAATGTCAAACATTTCTTAACTCCGGCTTCATGAAATGTGACAGTTAGCTACTTTGCTTTTTTCTTGGTGATATTAAAACTACAGGTTTAGGACTTTGGACTGTTGGTCAATCAAAACATGTAATTTAAAGACTTTTCAGATTTTTTTTTTTTTTATGAATAGTTGTTTATTTTTTTTGTGTGTGTTAATATGTAAGAAATATTTCAAAAATCAACTGTTTTTATTTCATGTATACAACTCAGATTCCCAAGCTGGTGACATTAAATCCCAAATGAGTGCATATTTAAAAAAAGACAACAAAGTTTATCAGTTTGAACATTAAATATCTGTCTAAATATACTGTCCTTTGACAGTATTCAGTTGAATATTGGTCAAAATAGATTTTCGTATTTGGTTTATGTGTATGTTTTACAGTGTCCGGATTTTTTTTGGAGTTGTACTTTTGAAGATAGAAGTATAGATAGAAGTATTACAACTAGAAACTTTCATAAAAGGTAAATACAAATAAATAATAAATACTGTTACAACTTTTGTACAGATTTTGGAAATTCTGTTGCGTTTTTTAAATTATTTAATTTCCATGCTCTCCATTCATTCTCTGTGTCATTTGCGATAAATTATGAATTATAAATTCCATTACAACCTGTATGACTTTAAAAAGAAAAACAGTTTTTGGACTGTATAAAATGGGGTTAATATTGCCCCTTGTGGCAGTAAGTTTTTCTGTATTTATATGAATTACTTAAAACATCCCAACAGCTGCTTAAAACTGAACGCGCAGTGTGTTTTCTTTCTTTTCTCTGCCGACAGGTCGCTCAGCACCTGGCCTCCACATACGGAGGGAAGGCGTACGATGTGGCGAAGATGGCTCAGGTCACCGGGCAAAGATGGCCCATCGTTGGGAAACGATTGGTGTCCGAGTTCCCTTACATCGAGAGCGAGGTAAAGCGGGATTTCATGCCCATTTCGGCCCAAAAAGTCGCAAATAACCGAGCCTCATGTGAGTCTTCTCTCTCAGGTGCTGTATGCGATAAAGGAGTACGCTTGCACAGCCACCGACGTCATCGCCCGACGAACGCGCCTTGGCTTCTTGAACGTGCAGGCGGCCGATGAAGCCCTCCCACGTATTGTGGAGATCATGGGGAAGGAGCTGGAGTGGAGTGAGGAGAGGAAGACGGTACGATTTTAGAAGAACTTGAAGAAAATCAGCCAGAATCTAAAGATGTTATGAAAAAAACTGCGATCGTTTCTTTGGTTTGTGTAACAGTCTTTCCTGACCCACATAACCTGCTCTGTTTTACGTAATGCTTTAATCCCTGGTGGGTGTTTTGAAGTCCTGGTTTCTTTTCCGATCAGCACACAATAGAAACGGTCCACACCCTTCATCCTTTCAGAGGAGACGGCTCTGCCTGTGTGTGTATGAAAGACGTGAAAACTGAACTCTCGACTATTTTAAGACGTTATTGTTACAGCACAGGGAAGCCACATGGAACATAAACAAGACATCTGCCAGTGTGCCGAACAGTTGATTCAAGATTTCACACCGTAATTGTATATGCAGGGGGACTGGTTCAGTCGCAGTACTTTATTTCCTTTCGTAAAGAAGTATTTTTACAAACATATAATATATAACATTTTGGGGAGTTATGGTGTTGCTGACATTTGACAATAGAGGTACTCTTTAGTATACTTAAAGTAATACTTTGCCCCCTCACCCCAAAAAGCGTTTATGTATCAAGTACTCATCCAGAATGAAGTTGTGAAGTTTTGTTTTTCTCGTGTGCCTTCACTGCAAACAAAGAATCAAAAAACGGAAAACTTCCGATGAATTGAAGTCAAAGGGGTCCACCAATGTTAACGAACTCTCACACAACTTGTGCAGTGCAATAATAAGTCTGATTTTTTTCAGCCGTATGCTCAGTTCTTCCCAAACAGACAGACTTTTAAATTGGTTAATAAACAAAAAGCTTTCTCCATTACTCCATTAACAAAACCAGCAATTTTACCTCGCTGAACACGGGAGCTGCTGATTTACTGCTGCCTTAATCTCTAAGTTTTGTTTTGTGTATTTTGCCTTTTTTTCCATTTTTGAATTCCTTGTTTATTATGGAGGTTCGTGACAAAAGGTTTTCTTTTAATTTAACATGTGGTGAGTAATTGATGTACAAATGATCATTTAGGGGTGAAATATCCCTTTAATGTGCCACCAGGTGGAGCGAAGTCTAATTTCAGCTGCTGATTTTTGACTCTTTGCTAATGTGAAAAACAGGCCGAGCTCGAAGCAGCACGGAAGTTTCTGTACCTTGAGATGGGCTACCGGTCTCGCTCCGAACAGCTGACAAAGACATCTGAGATCAACCTGGACAACCAGGAAATAGCCAGGTAATTTTATTATCACGCTTCTTTAAACAGAAATACACGGCAATCAGCGACCTTTTATCATCAGTCTCTGTTCTCTGATGAGATTCAGATCAGCTTTCCACACTTTTTACTTTTTAGGTTGACTTTTTATTTACTAAAATCTCTATGAACATTGTCCTCTGAATGTGTAGCCACATTACAGGTGAGAAAACGAGATAAAACTGAAATCTCAGTCACCTGAAAGAGTTACTGTGCACCATTAAAAACAGGCATAATGAGCAGGAAGTGTTACAGCGAGTGCTTTTAGTGCATTTTTCATGATTTTTCAAGTTGTTGTTTTTTTTTGTAGGTACAAAGGTAGAAAAATGCCGTCCACTTGGACTCAGGACTCAAAGTTGTAGTTTTTGAAAGACATAACAAAAACAGATTTAAAGCCCTGAAACATGAGCTTAGTGTGATGCACTCTCGTGATTCATCATCTGTAGTAAGCATTCAAAAAAAGTGTGGTTTGTATGAGGTCTAAGTTATGTGAAATGCTGTAGAATCAAGCGTAAAAAGATGCTCTTAAATCTGTGTGACAGGTACAAGAAGCGTTTTCACAAGTTTGACAAAGAGAGCAAAGGATTCATCACCACTGTCGACGTCCAGCAGGTTTTGGAAGTGAGTCCCCGTTCATCCCTCCTTCTCTCCTTTCCTTCCTCCTACCCGTCTGCCCTTCATCTTTACACACTTGTCTTCATTAAGTTTTATCGACCCCGCGTCTTGTTTTTTCCTCTCTGCAGAGCATCAATGTCCAAATTGATGAAAATGCGCTTCATGAAATCCTTAATGAGGTGGACCTCAACAAGAACGGACAAGTGGAAATTGATGAGTTCATGCAGGTACGTAACACTCAGACATTTTAGGAGAGACAATACAACTAATAACCGATTATTTCTCAGACTTGTTGCAGGAGATATTTTACTTTTTACTGCAACCCTAGTAAATAAAATGAAGGTAAAAATGATCTGAGTGCTCATAATCACTGTGGTGTGATGAGCCGTTAATGCCTCACACTTCTCTCAGCAACAGCAGCACAATGAGGACTGAGGACATGAAGGCTGGATAATAGAAACCCAGGGGAGCGCACTCCTCTGCACACTTTGTTTTTTTCTACTTTACTGTTTTTTTCGATATGTGTGTTGCCATATTCCTTTCTTGAAATGCTTTGGAAAGTTTGACACATTTTATCCTTAAATTCATATCAGCGCATCAAATTTTAAGCAGTTAAAATATACATTTGTAGATTTAGATATGTATTTTTATATATTATATATTTATTTAAAATCCCAGGAGATCATGGCACTGAAATGACATTTCTTTTGTCTGTCATATGGGTTTCATCACCCAGATAAATACAACATGATCCACCTCATACCTGCTACAATATCACTAAAGCCGCAACACAAATTACCCTATCGTTAAAAAAAGACCATTGTCCACCTGAGATGTGCCACATCCGCTCCTTGCAAACAGAAGGTGTGAAGTCTGACTACATGGAGCTAATTAGAACGGAGAATCTCTGTCAGCGACTTGTGTAATGAGGCCTGAATTGCGTCCGGGCCTTTCGTGTCCGTCCGCCGCTAAATAAATTACTTTCTCACTTGACAACGAAGTCCAGGAAAGAGTCATTAAAGCGGGAGCTTGATGACAGTCGAGGATTTAGTCTTCATTAGTGTGCCGGCTTATCTGCTGGCCGCGGAGACGAGCTGATAAATCAGCTGAGAAGATCCCTTTTTTTAATGTTGTTCACTCTGTGACAATGAGACATGGTGGAGTTAAGTATTTAATCATGCATGTCATGTTTATCATGATCCTGAATGTCTGTTTCTGCTTGTGTGTGTGTGCCCGACCTGCATGTGGCTGAATTTAGGGACAACAAACAGGTAGTGTACACACCGGCACTGATGGGAAGACTGTAACAATTGTGTGCCCTGCAAGGCTGACATAAAGCTACATATTAACAAAAAAGTTACTTCAAAGTCCTCTGGTGGATAAAGGGAAAGAAACACAATAAAAAGTGTCCAAGACGTGTTAAAGCTACACTAGGAAACTTCGGATAAGCGTCTGTGATATTATGTATTTTTCTTATCGTCAACAAATTCCGTTAAAGACCAAAACCAACAATGAATTTGTCTTGGTGTTCCTTGTTGGTTTTTGTTTTAATGGGATTTCTTGACAATAAGAAAAATCTAAAATAATACCTTCCTCATCCATTTAAAAGCTGCAAAATAAAAATGCTGAAATTCTAAAATGTGGCATCTTAGGCTACGTTCAAAATGCACGCAAACTGGATTTGTTTTTCAAATTTAAGACACCCCAGTCGCCGGGAGGCGATGTTGGCATTGTACGTTTCTGGAGAGTAGGAATGCGTTACTTTTGCACATTTCGCACGTATCCTAAGTGATGAAATATATGTGCGACTTTGGATGGTGCCAAGCTTCCACAATTCATGACCTACAGTTTGCATTGGTTGCATTTTAGCGAGTTATTGCCGTGTTTTCAGCGTCTTAAAAGGCACCAAATGTGGGTGATATTTAGCAAATTGTTGCTGTTTTTCCAGCAATGAATGTGGCATGAAAAGCGTTATTTTTTCTCAAGATATCGCTGTGTTTCCTGCTAGGATAGTGGCAGAATAAAATGTGAGTTTTTTTGTTTTTTTTTAATAAGACATTGTGTTTTATTCCAGGATAGTGGCATGAAAATCTCTATTTTTTTCTAGAGACATTTCTTATAAAACTTTTTTTTAAAGCCAAAACATTAACTTGTCCTAGCCAGATGCTTTTTTTTTCACCCTCTAAATAATCACTCTGTCAAGTTGTTATTTATTGATTAAGTTTTTTCGGCTTCTGTGCGCGGACTTTTGTCCTTTTAGTGCTCTGCTAGTAGCAGCACGCAGCGTTTTACACAGAATCTGAGTGTCGGTAGTTGACGACAGGGTATCCCCTTCCTAAATTTGGACGTTTTTTCAGGTTGGTAAAAGCAGCACAGGTGGAACTCGACATGAGTTCTCATATTCTTCAGCAGCAGTTTAAGGAGTTTGAGCCGCTGAACGGATAATTGATCTGTCGATCCAGTCAGAGCTAACCTGATTGATGAATGAGAGGAGCGGCATCTGCAGAGACGCAAGTGAAAGCCAACTTTAAGGCCCAGCATAATAAACGGTCAAGTTTCACTTTCACTGATGTTCTGCTGCTCCATCTGTGCCCAGAGTACACCCTGTGTTCTGTGCAATGAATAACTAAATGATATATATGTATCAGCGCTCCTAATGAACGCTTCAGCTCCAAAAATAGAAAATAGCGTCAGATAATTTAATCGTGGTGGGCCACCAATCTGTGGGAAACACTGGCATAGATTCTGCTCGGCAGTTTCGTCGTTCTGGATTTGACGTTATTGTTTTGTCACAGTCAAACATACTTTGAAATTTTAGCAGCTAGAGCGTCCTGACTGAGACTTCCAACCTCCCATGTGAGAAAAAACTTTTCATGTGTAGGATTTTGCTGTCCAGACTTTCTGAAGTCAGACTTGAACGTAGCCTAAGACGTGCCTCAGACACGTCTTTTTTTTAGGAAGTAATGCAGCTGTTTTTTGCAGCCCCAGTTGCTCCCAAAACAGCTTAATTTCCCACCTAGTGCAGCTTTAACAAATAAAGAAGAGCGGTGGTGTTGGGTGTCCGGGGTATGTGTAGGTGATCGGCAGCGGGGTCACCGTCCTCGTCGTACCAATTACTATTAAAGCAGCTCTGCTTGACAAGTTCACCTTTCCCGCTGTTCTCTGCAGCTGATGAGCGCGGTGAAGAAGGGTCAAGTGTCGGACAGCCGTCTGGCCATACTGATGAAAACGGCGGAGGAAACTCTGAATAAGAGAGGGCCGGTGACGGTGGACCGGAGCGGGGGTGGAGTCTGAGCCCGAGGGTGCCAAGAAAAAAAATTAAGCTACAGGTCCTTTTTTTAAAAAAGGTGGTGATGACAAAAGGGTTCTCATGCAAATGGCGCTATTTGAATGACAATAATGCAATCAAGCACACGGCGGGATGAATTTGGCCAAATCAAGCATCACTCCCGAGTGTGTTTTGAGTGAAATAGTATCTAATGATCGAGGCTTGTTTTTCATGAAGAGTAGATCTGTCTGTTTTCTCAACATCTGGTGCCTCTGATATTACACAGCACATCTGTTTTATACTGTCTTCTAAACTTTGATATTTTAATCATTTACGTTATCTTTGTACTTCTCCAACACTCCTTTTTAAACTTCATTTTTTAACATTATCGACACTGATTGTTGGTTGAACAAACCGCAATTCAATGCAGCTTTTTCATGTGGCAACTGAGCATTTGTGCTTTATTTTAAGGGTTCATTATTAATAATCCTGGAAATAATTGTAACCTGTTATAAAGTACAGGAAAAATACAGGCAGTGATTATATGTTTACAGGCATTATCATAAATTAAAAAAAATAAAGTTTCAATAAATAAGTGACAGATAAATAAATATTTACTTGACTTAATTGACCCTATTTTACCTGTGATCAGTAACAAATAAGCAATTATTTCTAGGAAACTGTGGACCCCTAAAATAAAGGCATACTGAGCATTTTCATGTATTTTCTCAGATTTGATAATGTTACAAGCACTCGTCAGAAAATATTTAATATTTAATGAAGCACTCTGAGATTTTTCTGAAGTACTTCTAGTCCTGCTGATCTGAGATAAGTGTGAGAGGAAACTTACATCTTCTTGCCTAACGTGTTTTTTTCCATTTGTTGCACAAACTGCAAACTGCAACACTGTGGAAGCCCATTTCTGCCAGTGCGATGGAAAAAATACGATTTTTTTCTTGATATAATAACATTGTATCTCAAAGAAATTATACAATTTCGATTAAAAAAAAAAATCTTAATATGACAGAGTACCTCAAAAGAATGACTTAGTATCCTAACGTAATGAGACCTTATTTCAAAATATTAATTAGCTATAAAATAACATAATATCCCAAATTTAGTTCAAACAATACTATCTCAAAATAATTAGACTTAGAGAAATTTCCCCCAAAATACTGAGTGTATAAAAAAGACTTATCTCAAAATAATGATTTTGTATCTCAAAATATTAAATTTAAAAAAAATAATAAGAAGAAGAATGAGCTAAGATGACTTAGTATCTCCAAATAATAAACTAGTTTCTCAAAATAATGGCTTATTTATCTCATACTAATGATAAAAAAAATATTTCCTTTAATAAGGAAAATGCTAATAATGACTACCTCAATATTTTAAGATACTAAGACACGCTGAGCTGGCTCAGTATCTCATAATGACAAGAAAGTCTAAAAAAAACAGGATTCAATATTTAAAAATTAATTTGGTGTCTTAAATTAATTATCATTTTGAGATACTAAATCATTACTTTTAGAAAGTATCTCATTATTTCAAGAAAGTTTGTCGTTATAAGGACTCACAGGATCGTTTCTGTTTTGGCAGCATTGGGCTTCCATAACTTCCAACACTGACGTTTACACTGAAAGGTTAAAAAACAAAAACGAAGAAGCTGCTTTTTAATCTGTTCGTCACCTCAATATTTTTCATTATTCATTCCTTTTTTTCTTCTCATGTCTCTGCAGCCATTTATAACCAGAACAAACATTTACAGAGATTTAAATATGTTGCATGAGAACATCAGGATTTCAAAGACACTTATTTTTATTTGCATGCTAGATGTTAAACTCTGTTTCTCTAATAATGTAAAGCAAAATCTTTATTTTTTAAAATTTTGAGGCTATTTCATTTCTTGTGCTTGTGAGCAGAGAGAAGGTTTATATATATAAATAATCCTGCATGCTTTTAGCTGATGCTTTTATTGTTTATGTGACTCAAAATAGGACAGTTTTAATAGAGTGCAGACATCACGCCGGAGTAGGTTTTATCTTTTTGTGATTTTTGAGGAGAGGAAGAGGCAGCACACTGTGTGAATGTATGATACGTGCCTTGCTGTGCCTGAGATACGACTCTCTTTTTCACAATGCCACACTTCATGTTAAACAAATACACAAAATCATGTTCAAGAATGTAAAGATATTTAAATACAAGTTGTTATATAAACAGTAGTATTTAAAGTGTTTGGGGTTTTTTCTTATAATGGAGGTCTTGTTGGAAGGGGCGCCATGTTGGAGAGGTTAACAAAAATTTTTTTTTAAAAAAAGCATTTTATATTTGGCTGTTTGTTTACTTATTTTATGATCACATGATTCCTGATTTAAATCCAAATTATTTTACTTTAGAGTATATTAAATAGATAAAGTTATTGCACGGTTGCTTTTGTTTCGATATTTAACATAAAAAGAGCCTGAAAACGTATTTAAGTGCACTAAGTTTTTTTTTTGTCTGAGCTTTTCTCACAGGTTTGAAGTTGGGAGGAGGTGATGTCAGGTACTTCTCAGCTCCAGTCAGGATTGAAGAAGCAGGTTAGTTGAGTTTTTGAGTTTAAACTCTCATCAAGTAACACTTGATGTTTTTGGCTGAACTTATATAAGTAAGCGTTACTGATTATTAAGATTTGAATTGGAGCTTTAAAGAGTCATTTTGGTATTTTTCAACCCTATTTTTCGTGTTTTTGTGTCTACGTAACTAATTGAGATGACAGTTTTTGCAGCTGCGAAAAACACTAATGTTAGCACTTGGGGCATTTGTGCGCCGTCAGTGTATGCTGCTAAATTTGCTTGTTTTTGCCACTGACAGGTTCAGATTATTATCCAGAATTTCTTGCAACATTACGAAAAGATCCCTAAATAGACGGACCTTTTTGTGGGAGAGTATGATCAGTTTTATTTAAGCAGAAAGCAGTCATTTTAGCGTGTATAGAGCCAGCATATTTTCAATCTAACTGGATTAATTAAGGTTTTAAAGTTTTTTAGAGTTTTAAAATCCGAAATATTGTGCAGTGTTTTGGCATCTGAGAAGCCTACAAACTCTTAGATCAAATGCTTCAACTAGACTTTCAGGATTGCATTTCATTTTGGTCTAAACACCTGCAAACTGATGTCACAAAAAGTGGGGAAAAAAACAACAAAAAAGTAAAAGATTTAGTGTTCACTCCTCTGAAACAGCATTCAAACCATTATATGACACTAAATCTATTCACAGAGTCCAAAAAATGAAATGATTTTACTGTTAGGAGTTTCCACATCTTTTTTTAAATGGCAAAAAAAAAAAAATTTAAAAAGTAGCTCATTTTTTGTCCTCCAACATGGCAGTAAATCCATCTGAACTCTTCCTCATGACAACCTCTCGCTGAAGGTTTTAATATTGTTGCATGCTTCCTTATTGCCTTTATATTCTGATTTATATTCTGCACTAATTCTTATGCAGTAAACAGAGTCATTCCATAATGTTCCTCCCATGTACCATCACTGTAACTGTTACCGACGTGTGTGTGTGTCAGTGTCAGTGTGGTCACATGGGAGGTTCGGCTACAATACCTCCTCACTGAGGACCCTTCAAACTGCCAACAAACCGCCCGTCAAGAATAGCTCATGGGCAGCACGACTTAAATCCACATCCCGATGTTTGATTGTCTGGTGTGGATGAAATTACAGCTTTATCCAGGCTCAAAGAGAATCATATTCCATAAACTGTAAGAATACTGTGAGCCAGTCTTCAGGTAAAAAAGCAATTATCTAATTAAATGTATCTGGTTGCTTGCAAAGCTTTGTTGGGGTTTTTGTGTTTTTGTGTGAGCATTGTTTATGGCTGGCGTCATAACAGCGGACAGAGGAGATGTGACAGCCTGTGAACGGGACCGAAAACACGACTTTTACTGTAGGAGATTTCAATGTGTTCACATTTCTTATTTTTCTTAAAATTACTGAAAAAAGAAATCGGGACAGCACTTATTTCACCTGGAATTAAGAAAGAGATTTCTCCCAAATACCTTAATTTTACCCTTTAAAAAATTTGAATTCCTTCAGTGTTCGTTGTACAGGAGGTTTTTTTAAAGAAATATTTTTAAACAATACATAGCATGTTAAAATGCTGGCTTTTTTTGTGTCTTTAAACGTTTTTGGCGATTTTTAAAAAATGAGATTTTTTTCTTTCCTTTTCCTTTCTTCTTTTATTTTATTCGGTGACTTTTAAAGAAAAAATGAAATTGGCAATTATTTTTTCTTAAAAAACCAACTTGATTTGGAAGTAAAAACTGTTGCAGATGTCTCTTTCTCTGTAAAACAAACAGACCAGGTGATTTAAAGCTGTTTGAACACTGAATCAAGCAGTTTCACATTATAAATCTGTGTTTTTCTAATGCTGTTTGGCACAGCAGGGGCTGGATAACTTCTCTGATAACTTCAGATCCAGACGTCTGATGACGAAAATCATATTTGGGTGAAACACATAGTTGAAAGCAACGAGATCTAAAAAGTGTATCATAAAAATTTGGCATAAAAAGAAAATTAATGACGGCTTCTGGCAGACAATACAAAGGGGAAAAGATGCAGGCCGTAGTTGGAAATGTTTGGCATAATATAAACACACAACTCAATAAATAACATCAGTGCGTAGCTGTTTTTAAACATTTTAATATCATATCTTTAAATTTAAATCAATCCGAATCTTCCCACTGCCTCACTGCTGACCTCTGTTGTTCAGAGTGCAGAACAGCAGCTGCTATACATTTAAATTCGTGCAGCACCAGTTTATTATCTGTGCATAAAGATGCAGGTGGAGTTCAGAAAGATTTAGTGTTACCTGTCGGGTCCAGTTTCACCTGGTAAAAATATCCACACTCGGTCGGTTCTCACAAGGATAGAAGTACACACACTCACACACTGAACTCCATCCAGTCTGCTTTCGACAAACTGGGTAAAAAACAGCCTTTTCTCCCGAAAGGTCATGGTGAGATTTGAATGACAGCTTTAAGTCCTCCGCTCATATTACAATCTGCAGCGGAGGAGACATCCGCGGTGCGCTGCCTTCCAGGGAAAGGCCGTGAGTGCAGGGAAGCAATTAATTGTAATGAATAATGGGACAAATCTAGTTGGCATATGACCGCTAATGCTGTTTTTTTTTTTGGTCTCTGGGGGATTTGGGATGGTGATGGCATCCACGCTGAGGTGTCTGCCTGCACACTAATTGAAAAGTGTGAGGATGATGGTACTGTCTTCCTCCATTTCTTCTTTTTTTTTTTTCAAAAGGAATTTCCCCGAATTACATCAATTGCATCTAATTGTTTGGCTGCAAATGATCTGTATGCTCAGGAGAAATTTGTCCCTGTAATTATTTTTTCTCTACATGATGCTGTTTCAGAGTGAAGAAATGCAGATTTTTTTGACTCAAATTTAAATTTTTTTGCTCTAAAAAATATCAAATTCGAGGTAACGATATGAGGTACTAATCCACAGTCAGTGTTTTACCTACAGTAGATGTCAGTCGGCACACCCCCAGTTTGGAGAAACAATTTAATCTGTGTATAATGAGTTTGGTTTGGACCAAGGGTTCATTTTAGCCTCATGAGCTCGAGTGTCTGTGTCAGTAATTAGAAACTCTGTAAGTGGAAATGATCAGCCTGTTCTCTTGGTTTCAACAAACAAGTTGTCGAAAAAATAATGATGTTTTGATGAGTTTTAATTAGAAGTGTGAGTAAGAGCAGTGGGACCAGACGCCCCAAAACAGCTTGGCAAACCCTCACGTCCTCAGCTAATAATTATGGTAAATAAGATGATAATTAACTGAGAAATTAATCACATCGACCTGTTGCAAGCAAGAGGATGTTCAAATATTGATATGGGAGAGGGCAGGTAATTTAATATATTATTATTCTGTCTAATTTGTGAAAGTCACTGAATAAGGAGGCTGTTTTTGAAGCACTAAAATGACTTCTCTAAGTGTGAAATGTATTCTCCGGGGCAGTTTGTCAGACTTTGAGAGGGGAAGGAGTATCAAAATGCCCAGTGAACCCTGAAAAATCTCCACTTTATGGGTTGAGTAATGGTTCACACCTTTGCGAAGCTCCTCTGGTGGAACAAAAAGCCATTTTGCGAGGTGTCCTGACATTTAGCGGGGTCATTCACAGGCTTTGTGCCTGTCAGAGTGCAGACAGGAAGCTCTTTCAGCTGCGTTTCAATGGACATCTGCCAATCAGCGCAAACAAGAAGAGACGCCAACATCCTTAAATCCAAGAGGAAGCGAAATATTAACATTAAAATAGCAAAGATTCTTTTTTTTCCGGAAAAGACGAGCCTCTTTGTCTCAAAATGTGTCCAAGTGGCTCCACACAAACACTGTACAGCTCTTTTTATTTAAACATGTATGTTACATATATTTTTATTGTTAATGTTTCTATTTTATGTTCATGATTCTTGACTTTTTTTTAGCACTTATGATGATTGTTATGCACCAAAATATAAAAATATTTGCATGCCAAAACCTGATTTTGATTTCAACCATATGTTGTTATTCAGTTTGATTCAATTCAATTCAGACCTCTTAATTCGTCCTCAAAGGGTAATTAAAAGCCATTAAATTAGCACATATTATTAATAAAAACTGCCACGACATTTCTAGGATTTTAGAATGTCTTCAGAATTTTAGGACATTTTTTGGACATTTTGAGGATTTTAGGACATTTGTCATATGCCAGGACATTTCTAGGATTTTAGACATTTTGAGGATATAGGACGTTCCTTTGGTTTTAAAACATTTCTCAGATTTAGGACGTTTCTAGAATTTTAGGATTATAGGACATTTGGTGTTTTCAGTGTTTTAGGATGTTT
>NC_056486.1:2488291-2614705 GCF_008729295.1 Plectropomus leopardus | reverse complement strand
CACGCAACATCCAGCAGCAAAAGGACAACTGAGAGACAAAATAAACATCCCATAAGATTATCTGTCAAACAAGGCTGCAGCAGAAGCTGACTGAAGTTAAAGCAGCACTTTATCTGTTGAGAGGAAGAATATCAAATGTGATAAATACCAGTGTTCCATTCGTTACTCTTCTGGTGTTGACGGGTGGGAAAAAATTTACTTTGCTATTTCTCTAATTGTTATTTTAATGCCTGAATTGATATATTTTAAATTTGGAGGTGCTAATCAACAAGTCATGTGACAACCCTTTAAAACATGGGACGACATCAGTTTACTCGTGCTCTGTTCAGATGCCTCTGATAAGCTGTTTTACCCTCTAAAACCAAAGCAAATTAATTTGATTTCTTTCAAAAACAAAGAAGAAAAAAGGAAATGACTTTGTAAGAAATGCTCCACAAATTGCAAGAAATTTGTAAAAAAGTAATAAAGAAAATGATCTGAAAATAGTTTTAAAAAAGGGAAGATGATTATTAGAAGATTATCCCAAAAAACATATTATTATTATATTATATTATTTTATTTATTAATTTATTATTTATTTATTATTTTTATTTCTTGTAACTTTTTGTGCCGTTATTTCTACTTCCAGTAAACTGAATGTCAGATGGATATGGATGAAGTCAAAGTTAAATGTTAAAGTTAAATGTGGCTGTAAACACTTGACATGCACTACCAGATTTGGCAAAAAAGCCAAGTTAGATATTGCTCTAAGTTAAAAAAGAAAATAAGAANTTATTTATTTATTTATTTTTATTTCTTGTAACTTTTTGTGCCGTTATTTCTACTTCCAGTAAACTGAATGTCAGATGGATATGGATGAAGTCATCTGCAATTATTAAGTTAAATGTGGCTGTAAACACTTGACATGCACTACCAGATTTGGCAAAAAAGCCAAGTTAGATATTGCTCTAAGTTAAATATGAAAATAAGAAGAACTGAGCAAATATGACCCCTATTTTTGATGCTATTATGCATATTAGGGTAGCAGGTAATTTAGGTCCTTCTGTTACAGCATGATAAAACAGACCTTAAACTGATTTCTTTATATTTTAGAGAAAAAATTCAGCATTTCAGCTTAAAACTTGTCAAATGTTGTTAAAAGCTTTCCATGATTACTGTTGTTAATGGATCTGTAAGCCTGTTATTTCCCCCAATAATAACATTAAAATCCACTTTGCAAGTCCTGGATTAGGGTTTTATGTGTCAGGAGCTCTGGCCGGGATTTAATGTGGCCTATACTGTGTGTGTGTGCCCCAATTCATGTGACTCACAAACCTACACACACACATACTAGGCTAAATTTGGAGCTCCCTTATATGGCAGCTTTTACCCCTCAGTGAAGTTTCTGTGCTGCCGAGGATTCGGAGAAGAGTTTGTTTTTTTTTGGCATCACTGGACTGTTTTGGCAGGATAGTAAATTCCTCCAGCTGGCCAAATTACTTAATTGATTTGAGGTGTTAAATCTGTCATCAGGTCATACACAGAGGGATTTACACTGAATGTATCAGGATGAATAGTGAGGAAAAGTTTGGTTTTCACAGCAGGAGAAATATATCAGCTCAAGAGAGAATAATACAGAAATAAGGCCTTCTTTATTGTATGAAAACAAAGTGTGGAAATTTAATTTGACAGACCAGTATCTTAAAATAAAGGCAGGAAGTTGATGTCTGTAAAAAGTATGGGATGATGTGTATAAAAAGCCATTTTTGATAAGGAAACTTAGAGGCAAAGTGCTCGTCCTAAGCCCCTCTCAAACCTTGGTGTTTTTTGGCTTTGGGAGTGGAAAATGTGACTCAGGTTTGGCTGGGAGAGTGGAAATTTCTTTCTAGGTTTGTGAACAAAGACAGGAATGATTTGTCTGGTCATGTTCTTTTGTACATCCAGGTAGAAACAGAACAGCAAACTTGCACTGTGTGGTGGTGTTCGAGTCGACAGCTTAGATGTGTGTTTTGCACTTTGCAAAGGAGAAGTTAAGTTTTTTTAGGGTGCAATATGTGGTTTTCTGCTGCTCGGAGTCTGTTAATCAAAACAGTGACAATAGACGAGTCTCACAGTAAAAAACAGTGTTTGTCTGATGCTGTTCGGTACTGCTAACTCAGCTCCTGCTAATGCATGACTACATTTGTATTTAAGATCCAGAAGTTGGAATTATTCACAGATAAAAAGAAATTTAAACCCGTAAAATACTAAATGAAGCAGTTTCACAAAAAAAATCAGTGTTTCTCCAGGCTGTTTGGCACAGCTGGGGCCAGAGCCGAGCTGCTGCATACGTTCGCTCAGCTTGTTTCTTTGATAACTTCAGTTCCAGACCGATGACTAAAAAAATTTTCATTAAAACATTTAAGGAAAAATTACCAAGATTTAAGTGTTTTGTAAAAATGTGGCTTAAAACTCTGTAAAAAAGTACATTTTTGACAGCTTCCGGCAGAACCTGAGGGATGCACAAAGGGGATATGACACCACTGACAGGCGACAGCGACCAAATACCACGAACCACGTGCTTGATAAAAACTAAATTTAAAGAACACATTTTAACGTGTAAGAGATACACATTATATGTTTAATAATCCCAGAAAATTCACCTGGTATTCAGAACAAAATGGGGAAATATAATTCTGTTGAAAAAACAGAATTTTAGTGGCATGCCAGCTATGGAAATATGAGCTGCTGCACTTAATGGACTTATTTTTAGGGCTGTGTGGGTTTGTATAGATATTGATTGATGCCTCCCAGACTCAGTATGAATAACTATACACATGATAATATAATAACTATATATAATGAACACCTGAACCTTCCAACCGCCTGTCGCTTTTAATTGAATTAAAAGGCTTTAATTGTTTCCATCACAGGGATTGATATTCTTAACTTCTGTTTTTTAATCTGTGTAGTTTCCATCCTTTTATTTTGATAGAGCACCTTTAAAGGAGATCAACCGTGGGTTTGAACCTGTGACATTTAGTTAAAAGAGCAACTCTCTCTGCCGTCTGCAGGTTTTTGCATAAAGAATCATATTTTAGCAGAAACTCGCTGCTGATGCATCAACATTAGAGGAGCCAGAGCCGCGATGACTGAGAGCTGTACTCTCTGATCCGCTCCGTGTGATCATGTGATTCATAAATCTGAAGTGAGACGGAGCTGAAGCCTCGCTGGCTGTCTTTTGATCTGTTTATGCTCACAAATACAACAACAGGCACAACTGTCGCTTGTAGTTGTGTTGTTTTATTGGTGTTGTCACAATACAAAAAATTCACAATATGATGCAGAAACAAGACTTAAAACTGAAGTGATACTGATTCAATATTCAATACCTCATAGATCAGAAACAGGAACAAGGTAGATTTGTCAGTCATTCTTTAAATATAGCTAAGAATGAAATTAAAATGTGTCCTTGATCCTGCGGGACAGAACATGTTAATAACATTTTGGTTTAAAACCATGAGACACACAAAGTGTACAAAATATACTATTAAATCTTTACTTTTTCTGCTCAGTTTCATACAGTACCTAGAAGGACAAAATTGCTTATCCGTGGCTTTATTTACTGGGTCAAATGTGAATATGAATAGTTCAAAATCGACAAACCATGACACTACTAAGAGGCCAATTAAACTACAGTAACCCAATGACCTTTTGTCAGGTGTATTATGTCCAATACAGGCAATGTGATCACTCATGCTGCCCATGGTTACGTCTTACTGGCTTTTTTTTTTACACAGACCTTGTTTCAGGGCTGTTTCTTCCTCCCTTTTCTGCTCAGAGTGTCTTAGAGGCGAAACCTCTCCATCCCCTCTTTCCACAATCAGAGATTAAATTGTGCATAATGGCACAAAATTTCCGCCTTGAATAGGCAGCATAAATGCATCAAGTGAAGCAAATAACATGAGTTTGTTTCTAGCTGTGATGCTGTGTTGTTTACCGTAGTTAGCAGACCCTGTGTACAATTGGGTAGCGAAAATAAGATGTTAAAATGAGGCTCAGACATTGATCAAAAGCATTCGTATTTTTTCACCAGCTACAGACTTTAGATGACGCTCGGTCAAAGTGCTTTGTAGCAGAACTCACAAGCTCATAACAGCATTAATGTTCAAATTCAACGCCAGCTCAGTGATAATGTCGATTGTCGCTCTTCGCGTGAACACAGCAGGTAAAATAGTCTCCATAGACTTCCATAGCCTGCTTTGTTAACAATTGATGTTACAGGAAGTGGAGGTTTTATTTCTTAAGATAACAGCAGATGTGTTGATGTGTTGTTGCAGATGCTTTGAATTCTTAACCATAGTTTGTACAAGCGCCTGACTTTGCTACCTTGCAAATACTTCCACTTCTCAATCACTTTTCAGAGACACATTTGACCCACAAAGAGAAATTATAATACTGAACTTTTAACAAAAAAAATTTAAAAAGTACCTACATTTCAGTGTGCTGTACAACAGCATATTTTATATTATTGTCTCATGTTCCCTGGAAAACACTGCATGCAGAACATGCTTATTAAGCGCTCTTTATACTGGTGACTCAGCTCGACAGAGAAGTTTCGCACAGCTCGCAAATCAACCCTTACAGCCTTTAACCTGATTAGACAGAGCTGTAGGAGGCTGAAAGTACACAAACATGAGCACACGCACTTAAACTTCTATTAATACAAACATAAATGTGCAGATACAGACAGATATTAACCCTTTGAAACAAGGACTGAAATCAGTTTTCTTGTGTTACTCATTTCACAAGCATTTAAACCTTTGAAACCTGACCAAAGTGGTTTGAACTCTTAAAAAGAAACATGGCACGAGATGCCCTGAAATTTGCAAGAAACTGAAAATAAATTAAGTTTGAAAAAAAAATGAAAGACAGAGAGGATTATTTAAAAATCTTGTTTTTTAAAAGGAAAAAATGTCCAGGAAGCTAACTATTCGTTTATATATTTACATTCACATGCATAACACGTTTAAGAACATTTCCCTTTTTTCAATGTTATTTTTTATTTTTTTATTTTAATTTAATTCATTTTATTTATTTATTGCCCTATTTGTTTTCATTTTTGCTAATTTTGAGCTAATATTCTTGTAGCCTTTTTCCTCATTGCTTGCAAATTTTGGGCAGTTTCTTGGTAATTGGCTTATTATTTCCCTCTATCTTTTTCAGTCAAATGAAGCCAATTTGCACAGGTCTAAGGAGTTAAAGGGCATTTTTTATTTCAACTGTAGCTCTTTATATCTATTTCTTTTATGGGGCATATTAGAGCATGTGAGCTAGACAGAAATCACACCGGCAAGTTCAAGAAAAGGTTCAACTTTAGACTATTCTCTCAATTTTGAACTCTAAACCCTTCAAATCTCCTGTTTTTCTGCTCTTTTCTGTTTTGTTACTCATGTCTCTGCTCATCAGCTCAGCTAAAAGGCCTGTCTGTGGTGTCTCGAACCCTGCTGTCAAAGCTCATGTTGTTATCTGAATATTGAATAACAGCACAAACAACTCCCTCCGGAGATGTGGCAGATATGTCGCCTGCTCCAGAAGCTGTCGTCTTCCTTGCCTCGCAGTCTTTTTCTGTTCTATCCCTTCGTATTTACATTTCAGTCATTTTCAAACCTCTGCTGTTGGTTTGTCTTTTGCTGCAGCACTTTTGCAGAGAAAGAGACTTGAGGCTCAGCTGTGATACGAATGAGATCTTGGGTGTGACAGTGTTTAAACAGTGAGGAGGTTGCGTTGGTGTGAGACATGAAATACGATCGAGGAAGTCCAGTTGGAGTAACAGATTCATGTGTTGAAAGGATTAACTCACTGTGCAACAGGTTGTATCACAAACTCTTACAACAAGTGTTTTATCTTTTGTCACAACGACTGTGACGTTATTTGATCGCCCAAGATTTGAAGCTGGTTTCCAAATTCTTTGTCAGAAGTCAAGTCTGTTCATGGGCACATTTTTGGAGGATCTTGGTTCTTCAGGGAAAGTTCTTTCAGTATGTTTAGATGTGCAGCTGAGTTATGGCCATAACCTAATTAGGCCATTTAACTGGTCTACCACCTTGTCCCAGTATATAAGCACCAAAGTACAATTTATATATTGATGGAAACACATTTAGTCACATTGATTCGATGGAGGATTAGGCCCATGTTAAAGAAAAATAATGTTAGATTTCATGAATAAAGTCATAATATTATGAGGATAAATAGAATGAAGTCGTAACTTTACGAGAAAAGAAATAGTGATTTTACAAGAATATAGTCAGAATTTTATGAGGAAAAAAGTCGTAATTTGACAACAATAAAGTCAGAATTTTATTCTTGAAGTCTGAAAAAAAGTTTTAGTTTAGTTTTTAGTTTTATTTTTTTATTGTCAGGTTATGTCATCTCAAAGTGAGAAACTTTTGGCAACTCCTAGAAAAGTTTTTTTTTTTAGATATGAACTTTTTTTTAATGTCTATTTTTTTCTATTTTTTAATATCAGACTTTTCTTAAGATATGAAAGTTATTGTTTTTCAAAACGTGTATTTGCATTATTATCATTATCATCATTATATCAGTGAAATAAAATGGTCTCCAAAGTACAATAACATTGTTTATCACAGTTTTTTCAGGGACAAAACGTCATCCAACAAAAGTAGTAATTATGACAGCCCTAAAGTTTCTTGTCTACATTTTCATGTAGAAGTCCTCAACTCTTACTTGTCTGCTGAACTTTGGATTTAAGGCACTGATCATGAAACTGGAGTTCAGATTACGCTTTTAACTTTTGCTGTTCCCTCTCTGTTTTCACCTGTTTACTTGGCGCTATCCACTATTCAAAGGCAAAAATAAAATCCCACAAATAATTAAAATAGAAAAATGATTTCTCATTACCACTTAAAATGTGATGGATTGGAAATAAAGGCAAATGTAAACCTACAGGAAGAAGCAAACAAATTCAAATTTTCATGTTAATGAGGTGGATTCTCCTCTTTCCACAGAGGACTTCAGGTAGTGGTGCTCCAGATGTTTGCAGCGACACATGTAGGGCACATGTGTCTGAGCTGACCGAAATGGGGCACATCAGGCACCACATATCAGGAAGTAGGCCACCAACTAATAACCCAGAACCACGATTAAAATGAGATCACTCTGCGGGCCGATTTGTAAAACATGTATCATAAAAAGTCCAGATTTAGAGTTTAATCTCTAAGAAAACAGACTCAAAAGCAGTAAACCATCAAGAAAAATGTCTAAATTCAAGCAACATTTTTCCCACAACACTCTGACATGAGGTGTGTAAAACTTCGACCTGAACCTGAATCACTGACACACATTTTTCCACAATAAATAGAGCACAAATCTACCAAAATAGACAGCAGAGATGGTCCAACTAGACCACAGCCAGCTACCGTCCCCTGCGTTTGCTGCTTTGCTGCAAATGGGCTAATTGCTCTTTAACAAAATGGGACAGCAGAGATCGCGGGGCAGTCGCTCATCCACAAGCTGAAGCCTTCAGGGAAACAAATCCCACAAGATTTTGCTGGAAGGGAAAGAAAACTAAGAGGAAATAGAGCAAAAAACAACAGATATGGGGAGCACACAAAATGATAGACTACGGGTGAAAACTCCCAAAACTAGCAGGGGAGGAAGATGTAGAGAAGACAGATGGATATAAAGAGAGAGAAGGGCAAAGGGAATGAGGAGGAAGAGAAGAAGAAATACAAAAAAAAATTGTATCACCTAAGGAAAAACCTACAGTTTCTTAGCAACATCATCATATGGTGAGCACAAATAGGCACATGAAATGCAAATTTGGGAGTTTTCAAGTGGGCTGACACAGATGCAAATCAACACACTGCTGAAGCGAGAAACTGTTTTCTGTATTTCAACTGACACTAACTGTGCATTCATGTAAGTGCAATTATGAACCAAAACACACATGCTGATGTTTAGAGCACTCAGGGATGCAGGAGGACAACAGATGGCTCTCTGTCCGCCAATCTATAAATACAGGAGACGTTTATATATCCATAAATGTATGTTTGCCCTTCTGCTCCCTGTGATGGCGAGGAGGAGGATGCTCTTACAGGCTGCTTTACAGCTGGATTTTAAAACCTTTTTTTTTCCTGTGAAAGCCTTAATTAAAAGCCTCTTTTTCTTCTGAGAAAATGAAGGTTTTATTCTCATCTCTCTTGTCTGTTTCCATTTAGAGACGACAAACTGCTTTCTGGAGCAGCCGTGGATCGACGCAGAAAGAGGGGCACCTCACATGGGAGTGTGTGACTGCGTGTGCGAGGGTGTGTGTTCAGGCCTCCTGCCGTCGCCCGCTCTTCCCGGACAGGCATGGCGGGGGTCCGCGAGCGGGGCTCCCGGATACAGAGGCCGTGGTCGGTGTACCGGGCCAACACATTCGAGCTGTCCAACGAGATGATCGGCTTGGCTCTCGCAGGTGAGGGGCAGAATATTTCTTTCAGAGGTTTACTGAAACAGCATCACTTATCTGGTGCCACTTTATTATCGATAACTTAATATAACATAACAGTATATGTTATAAAACAGATCTTGTATTTTTTTTTCATCAGAAAAATGAAATAAATCAGCTAAATTTAAATAAAAAATGACAGTGTCAAGTTGTTAAAAGTTGCCCTGGCTGAATTTTAATGGAGTTACTTTTGTTTCTTTATCATGCAATCAAGTTAAAAGCACCACCTCTCACACTGTAATTATTAAATAGTATCAATATTGTATTACTAATTGGTTAATCCATCAGTTTTATGCGGCTCAACTGTATTTGACTCTAACCAAGAAATGAGCTATGCTTTAATGCTCTTTTTTTTAAAAACATCTATTTCTTGATTTTGAAGAGCAGTATAAGAAGAATACAGAACTTCGTAGAGAACTTTGTAAGCAGAAAAATAAAATAAAACAAATCAAAAAATTGACATTGGTGGTAACACAGAAAAGAAAAAAAAGACACATATGTTAACACGTGAGTTGTAGATTATTGACATATGACACTGTGATACAGTTAATTGGTTTGTTAAAAGCAGGTAAAACACTTTCTTAGTCTTTAATAAGTCTTTAAAAAATTGGATAAAAAGTCAAATAGATGACCCCAAAAATTTGCAACATGTGGCATTAAAAAGAGAAGGGGAATAACACGCAGCAAAGGGCCACAGGCTGGAAATCAAACCCGGGCCGCTGCGAAGGCCTCAGCATATGGGGTGCACACGAGCAGGTGAGCTCGAGGCCGCCCCGAGTGTGCAGCGTTTTTGTCCTTGCAGTTTGCTGCAACGGTTGATATCTAATGTTTGTGTGACTTGTTGGTTCGTCTCCAGGAAACAGTCAGGACCCAGACGAGCCTGTGCTTGAGTTCAGCGTCTGTAAGTAACACGCATTCAAAACAGACCAGGCTTTTAGCTGATGAGAGCAAAAAAAACAATTTTATTTTATACAGATACATTTTAATATTTTAATTATACTGTAATACTATTCAGTTCTATTTTTCTTATATTTGTTTTTACTACCATACATTTGAAAGTGATTTTGTTAATAGATTCATTATTATTTTTATTTTTTGTATTTTTTTGTATTTATTTTATGAAGTTACTTTTATTTTCAGATTTTCATTATACAACACTGACAATTTATTTTTTACCATATATATGTTTTTTTACATTCTTTTTTACTAGATTTATTTTTATTTGTATTTTAATTTTTTTTAATTTATTTTTGTATGTTTATTGTATAAATGTTTATTGAGGAAAATGTTTTGTTTTTTTTAAATAAATTGATGCATGATGTGTTAACGTATTTTACGGTCTATAATGTGTAATTTTTTTGCAAAGGTATTTCTTTGTGTGACTGTTAAAGGGTTAAAATAATGATATGCAGTTAGAATTTGTATGCTTGTTGTTGTCTATTTTTTGATATTTTATAGTTTTATACATTTTCCCAAACCATTAGACGTGATGTTTTTATGTCTTTTGGCTCATTCGTTGTTTCTCGTCCAGCCTGCGCAGATCTGCTGACTCCCGCTTTGGACCGAAAACCCAACAGCTTTGTAGCAGTGAGCTGCACGACACCACCGCAGGCCTTCTGGACCAAACACGCCCAGACCGAAGTCATTGAGGTTAGACTCTTTTTATCTGAAAAACACAGTGACACAGCAGTTAGAGACCCCCCATCCCCATAATGTGACATATTTACAGGTTGATTGCTCAAAGATTTGTGTAGAAGACTGTGTATCTCCACCTATACCTCCCACATGTGTGGAAAAATGTGAAATTATTAAATTGACTCCATCCATATACTTTTGGAAAGTTTTTTAATGTCCAAACGAACACCCCGACCACCTGATTTCACCTTTCTGGCCTCTACGATCCAGAACGGTAATCAAAGTCAAGTGCAGTTTTAGGTCAGCAGGTCACTTCAAATTAATCACTTCTTTTGTAAACAAGCACAGAATGAATCATGAAAAAATATATTAACATTTTACTGTAAAAGCAAAGAGACCACACAGGGACAAAAATTAATGTAGTGTTTATTTTACTTTCTTTTTTTATTAAAAAAAAATCATGCAAAGTATACTTTAAAAACAGAAGAGCTAGTCCAACCAACAGTCTAAAACCAAATAAAAACGCAGTGAACTGTCACATAAGACAAGGAAACATCAAATCCTTGAAGGTGGATCAAGACACTTGGGGGGGTTTCCATTACAAATTTGCGCAAGACTTAAGCATTTTCGAAATGTCGATAAAACGCAGATGGCGTTTCCAGTGAGTGATGTTATGCAACTTCTCCTCTTGTGATATTCCAGTAACCATGGTGATGGAGCTTCATTTCTGTTGCAGCCACCAAACTAGCGGTCATTATTTCCAATCGAAGGCGATGTAGCGAGTTGTGCGAGCGATAATGGAAAGGCGAGCCCTTTATACGAGAGCCGCCACGTTGGAAGCATTTCTGGGAGCTGATAGTTCACCAGATGTCCACTAGATTCAAAACTTTCAGAAGATCCGCTCAAATTTTGAAGTTATTTGATGCAATAACAGCTCTTATAGCTCCTGCTACATCATGAGGGAGCAAGTTCCTACTGACGAGCACATAGCCATAGCATCATGTGACCAATAAAAGCAAAAAAAAGTGTCTCTGTGGTAGGTTTGTGAAATATATCTTATTTTGAACGGCCTGAAATACCACCTCATGCGATAAATTAGAGCAATTTCAGGGTTAATGGAAACCTGCTTAATGTGTGGTACTAAACACATGAAAAATATAATTGTCAATTTAAAAGAAACATTGTAAAAAAACAAAACATAAATGATGTTTTTAAATTTGATGCGATAATCTCCACATCTGATATCACTGACTAAAAAAAAAAAAAAAAGTTAAAATTAACTCTAGAAGACAGACGTTTACAGAATTACAGGGTGAGCTGGAAAAACCAACCTTCTGAAGTGTTTTAGAAATACTTTTTTACTTTATTGATCTTGTTGTGTTTTTGGGGTAATGCTGATGTCACTTCCTCCATCCACAGGGCACCAGTAACCCCATCTTCCTCAGCAGCATCGCCTTCTTCCAGGAGTCCAACATTAACCAGCAGACGCAGGTGAAGCTGGCCGTTTACGACGTCAAGGACCGCTCGCAGGGCACGGTACGAGTTACCGCACTGTCATCTGATTTAATGGTTCACAATGGAAAAGATATGTTGTTTCAGACCATTAGGCATCTTTTTACACTCTGTGTTAAAGTGGAGAAGTTTGCTTGAGAATGTATTATTAATTGGTTAATCCACCAGTTTTATGCAGCTCAAATAAATTTGACTTGTATAATTAGGAATTATTATTATTGACTGCTGGGAAGTACACAAGAATAAGTAATATATTGTCCCGACTTTTTTCCATCATAATTTTGTTTTTTGTGTTATGAAACAGGTCTTAAATTGCATTTTGTGTTGATGAAAAGGTCTTAAATTGAACTTTTTGAATCGTGGAGAAATACTGGAAGTACCACTCTGAGCTGTTTTTAGTTTTTCCCATGTCTGTACTCTGAACAAACGCACCATAATATATATATCTTTAACCAAGAAATTAGCTATGCTTTAATGCTCTTTTTTTAAACATCTATTTCTCGATTTTAAAGCGCAGTATAAGAAGAATACAATAAAAAAAAACACCAATACCAAATGCTCAACAAAGACAAACACTGACTTTTCTTAGCTACTTTTCTCTGGAGTTCAGGCTAGAAGACGGCATATAACCACATTAATGATGTTTTTCTGTCTCTTTTAGATGTACATGTTGGGCTCAGCACTTTTTCCTGTGAAGGAGTTGTTGCAAGAGAGAAGTCACAGATTAGAGCTGGAACTGAGGTAACACACTCTGCTACTTCAACATGATTTTTGGCATATTTTTTTGTTTTTTTCCTGAGATATAGTCAATGCATTTTAGCTGTGATGATGTTCTGTTTATTTGTCAGTCACGTTTTTCCGTCTTGACACTTTTGCATCTTAATAACGGGTCTATAAGAGTTTTTCTTTTTTTTTTTTTTTTTTTTTTACATTTGTAACCCCCAAAATTAAACGTGTCAAACTTTCAACCATAGTTGCTGAATATTAAAGAATACACAATATACAGGAAATACAGGAAAAACTTTATTTTCAAACATACAGGAAATGTATGTATGTTCCTTGTTATTGTTTTTTCTTTTGTTTTTATGTTCCTCTTGAACAGAGCTAAGTGAGGTCAGTGAGTTTGTTCTGCTTAGTACAGATTGTACTGTACTGACTATTATATGAATCAAAATCAATAAAAGAAGAAGTGGGGGAAAAAGTAGACCTAAAATAAAAACCTTTGTTTACACTGTGGCCGAGAAAAGTGTCAAGTATTAATTAACAGATTAACGTATAATTATAATAATACAAAAAAATAACTCAAGTGTATGTGTTTGAATGACAGATCAGCTGAGAACGAGCGTGTGGGGAACATCATCATCGCTGCGTGGCAGATGGAGGAGCGAGCAGATCAGAGGATGTCGGTCGGACGCCTGCCAGACAGCCTCAACGGGCGGGTAAGAGAGGGACAGGGTCCTTTGGGGGTATTAAGTTTAAAATGTATTTTCTGTATACAGTCACATTTCCTCCGTGCACAGGATATAGTGAGTTCATATTTTCTTATTCTTAATAAAGAAATAGAGCAGTATAGGTAGCTACTTAAAGTTTTTTTAAAGATATTTTTTGGGCATTTTTGCCTTTAATCGATAGGACAGCACAAGTGTGAAATGGGGAGAGAGGGAGGGAATGACATGCAGCAAAGGGCCGAGGCCAGAGTCGAACCCGGGGCTGCTGCGGCGAGGACACAGCCTGCTCTATCCACTGAGCCACCAGGCGCCCCTTAAAGTTCATATAAACTATAAAATAATCTTAATTTGGGTGTTTACAATAAGAGATTAGGATACGTTTATAAACAGCGGCTCCATGTGTGTTTTCAGACGTGACAGTGATGAATGAATGTTTGTCTCGAGGCTTCCTGTTTGTCTGTGTGCTTTATAACAAAACTCTGTTAACCTGCTTCATGTCATCATAAACACGTCACACAGCGGCGGTAAAAAGACTTCTCTGGCTTTGTGTAGGAGCTCTGAATGTGTAGTCAGATTGTGGTGTAGGTGAGTGTCGGCCTCACAGAGTGGACAGGCAGGTGGAGGTGGTTGTTGACTCGCTCTGTAACACCAGTCCATGTGTGTGTCCTGCAGACGGTGCTGCCTGTCGACGAGAGCCTCACCGAGTCGATGGGAGTCCGGATCAAGTACGCCTCGCTATGCAAAGACACGCTGCTGCGCTCAGGTATCACAGCTCCTTTTTCAGCGAAACAACCCACCTGTACACATGTGCATCATGTTTGTGATGTTATGAATTTACAGCACCTAAAAATGACAAAGCGGATTGGGTCACAGTTTGTTAGTTTGAATTCTTTAGGTTTAGTTACCGAGAAACGTATGTGTGATTCCTGTCGTCTAAGACAGAAATATTAATTAACCGAGTGCTTTTTCCTCTGAAAACTCAGCTTTGAAAATAAACCATTATAGAGCTTGACTTTGCTGGTGTATTTCATATAAGAATCAGAATCCAGTTAATTTCCAAGTACAAGGAATTTACTTTGTTTTTATTGGTGCATAGCATAAATAAAGAGGGAGAGAAAATAAAATAAAACCAAGTATTGAAAAAACAACATAAATACAGAAGAAAAGAAAAATTACAATAAAAATATGATTTTTTTTAAATTTATTGACCCAGCACCCGATCAGGCGCCAGATTTGGCCCCTGAAAAATTGAAAATCACAGATGGAAATTATCCAATCAGAAGACCTTAAAAACACCACTGAAACACACAGAGGCAACAAGATAGTTATGAATAGTCTTGAAAACTGTGTAAAAAGCACACTAGTAAACCGGTATAAAGGCCGTAAATTTGGAGTTATGAAAAGACAACATCAGGTAGATAAGGATCTAATGGATTCAATGAAAGGGTTCATTTTTGTGATCCAGGTTACGCTGTCCAGAAAATCAGCATAGATAATATTACAGGTGAGCAAATGGTGACAGTCTGGCCTGTTTTTTCGCCTTTCTTCCCGTCCTCTTCCAGTTTCATGGCTCCATGTTTACCGATACGTCAGACCATGAATCTAATTATCCAGCAGAAATATATCGATTGTCACCAGTGAGTGGGAGGGATCTGTTTACCTCTGGGATAGATGGGTGATACAAAAATAACAAATGGGAAATGTTGGAGAGGGTACAATTACATTTTTATGTTTTTTATATTTCCTTCATTTTCACATTGACGTTTTCTTTCATTTTATTCAGTGGCTGTTGTGTGTGGTCAAATAAAACTGATCTAATCCATCACAATCTCATCTGGGCTGATTGAATTCTCTCTGTCTTCAGTGTTCGGAGGCACGATGTCCAGGATGTACCGCTTCCCCACGACTGATGGGAACCACCTCCGGGTGCTTGAGCAAATGGCGGAGAGCGTCCTGTCTCTGAATGTCCCCAGACAGTTTGTCAAACTGCTGCTGGAGGAGGACGCAGCACGGTACAAATACACGTGCACATTTATAACAATTAAGGCTCTAATCTATCACACAAGCAAAGAGATATTCAGACAGGTGTTGTAATGTTGCAGTTATGCACACCTTTATTCTCCTCTGTTGTGTCTGACCCTCCTCTTTCATTAACATCTCTTCAGGGTGTGTGAGCTGGAGGAGCTGGGAGAGTTGTCCCCCTGCTGGGAGAATCTGCGGCGACAGATTGTCTCTCAGTACCAGACCATAATACTTGCGTACCAGGAAACACTGTCTGACCTCAACGACTACAGAGGTTAGAGCTTCCTCAGTGGCCTCTTGTTGTCTTATAAAGCTATAATGGGTTTCCTCTTCTGTTTGTTACATAAAATTATTCCCTGCACTCTTTTTTCTGTCCTCAGGTCCATCGTTCAAAGCCAGCAACCTGAAGGCAGAGCGGAAGCTCGAGTTCATGCCGACCAACCTACACGTTCAGAGGATGAGGGTGCAGGATGAGCTGGGCTTCGGTAAGACATATGAACACAGACAAACCATAGACTTTATGCAAATGTGGATGATGCGTCCCCACTTACCCCCATTTTGCTTAAGTAAAGCCAAAATATCTGAGTACAGCTTCTATCTGTGACGTCATTTTGAGCCGGATTCTGCGTGGTAGCGATTTTGCATACACAGCTGTCAATCATGGTGGGAAATCCCCATTTTGTAGAATTAAATAACTCATTAATGCCAAATTTATCAGAAAAACAAACACTTGAACCAACACCAGTCTGATAAGAACTACGTTAAATAGCAGAAACCATATCAGGGAAAATGTGTTTTACAGTGTAAAATCTGACTGAAAGTTGATCTTTCTTAAAAAAAATTTGGAAACTGATTGCATTAAAAAAAAGAAAGTAAATATAACTATAAATCTTAATTTATGTTTACTTTAGGCTGTTTTTCTAATTTGCCAGAACGCTTGTGCTTGTTGCAGAAAATGAAATCACTTTAAGCACATACAGCTGACTGGAAATTGACCCAAATCTAGATACAAACATACGTAAAAACTTTATTCTGTTCACGTAAGGTATTTTTCTCATTTGTAAACTCTCTTGTACTTCCTCCAGAGCACACGTACGATGTGATAACAATCGGAGCACCGGCGGCTCACTGCCAGGGATTTAAAAACAGCGGTTTGAGGAAACTCATCCAGAAGTTCGAGGAAGCAAAGAAACAGTAAGTTCAGAAACAACTTTCTCATTGGAAAATCAAAATTTAAACAAATACATTTGCATGTTTTTTTTTTCCTTAATCGCAGTGATTTCTGCTCTTTTCTTGAATTATTTTCACTTTTGTTGCTTTATTCATCATTTTACTGATATTGTTTCAGTTAAAACAGGTTGGATCCATATGAAATTATTTTCTGTGACAGATGTATCTCTTTTGATTTGGCTTCCCTTTAATCATTTTTACATCTAAAAAAATGCATTGTTTCTTCAACTACTGCATTAATTCAGTTCTATGGCTTCCTCTTAATTTTGTTTTTGTTACTTTTTATTGATCAGCATATATGAGGAGGAATGGTGAGTTGTTGCACTGCTTTGCTTGTTTCCATTTGTTCGTACACTGTTTGCCTCTCACTGCTTTGTGCAACCACGAAAAAACACACTTTCACTGTTTCTTTCAATTGTATAACAAAGATTAATTATTTTCAAGAATTGTGGATGAACTGGTGAGTAGCTTTAGGGTTGATTAATGTGATTTGCAAACACTTGATGCAAGACTTACTCATTTTTACTCCAACAAATAATGACACATGATGGATTTGTATTAACAGTGTTGTGTTTAAAATGTATGTTGTCCTAAAACAGGCTCACTCGTGTGTGAAACCCACATATTATGTAACTCAGTACACAAATACCGTTCATTTTGTGAATTCAGCCATTGCTGTCGTCTCGTAAAAACACTTATATACTCTGGAAATGCATGTAAAGTTGACATTTAAGCATTAATAGAATTGAAGATATATCTGAATTTTTGAAATGAACGGTATCACCCCCAGTCCTGTTTACTGAAGTCAGTTTCATGTTGTCTTTGTGTTTACTTATAGCATTTTTCTAGGTCAGTTGTTGAAGGATAAGTTTAGTTTTTTTCAACCTGGACCCTATTTTCCAATGTTTTTGTATCCAAGTGACTAATGGGAACAACAGTGTTTAAAATTGGTTCACAAGCTGCGATTTAAGCACTCGGGGCATGTTTGCACAGTCAATTTATGTTCACTAAAAGTGTTTTTTTTGTTTTTGTTGTTTTAGGTGACAGGCTTAGATTATTATTCTAAGTATCTGACAACATTATGGAAAAGATTATTGGATTCCTACAGAAATAAACCTTTCTGTTAGAGAATAAGATCCTTTTTGTTTAACCAGAAACAGCCCCAAAAATGCCATCGCCAACCCGACCAGACTCCATTTGAATAAAGTAATTTTAGCATGTATAGAGCGCGTGTATTTCTACATCTAACTGGGTGAATTAAGGGTTTATTTCAACCAAATCAGAGCTGGTGATTGTTGGAACAGTGAAAATATGAATCAAGACAAATTTTGTGAGTTTTATTTTGTTTCTGTTTACTTTGAATGAAGTTTGTCATGTGATGATAAAATTACCTCTTATTTGGGTGGGTTTAGCAATGGCATTTTTGGGACTTTCTAGCTAAACAAAAAGGATTTTATTCTCTAACAAAAAGGTGCATCTCTGTATGGATCCTTTCCATAAAGTGTCAGACACTTACAACAAAAATCTGATCCTGTCAGTGGCAAAAACAAACACTTTGAGTGGACAGAAAATGAGGGTGCAAACAGGCCCAGAGATGTTACATTGCAGCTTGTTTCGTCACTCGCGCTCCCACTCAATACTGGACTAATTTAAAAAATGGCTGTTCACATTCATCACCTACACAAAACATGGAAAAAAGGTTGAAAAAGACAGAATTTACACTTACGAAACAGGCATGTGCATGCAAATGTAACAAACAAAACAGTATTTCTAAGACACAAAAAAGGGAGGTAACTTTCTGGCTTCATGGCGTTTCCAAGACTCACAGCAGAGTGTCGTCAGCATACGCTCGCACACAGACGTGCTGCTAAAACAGGGCGTCTTTGTTTTCTGCAGCAGCGCCCTCTCCAGCTCGCAGTCCATCGTCTACATACCCCAGGACATCGTCCGAGCCAAAGAGATCATCGCCCACATCAACACACTGAAGACTCAGGTCAGCTACTACGCCGAGAGGCTTTCCAGAGCCGCCAAGGATCGATCTGCCAGCGGACTGGAGAGGACGCTCGCTATTCTGGCTGATAAGGTATTTTACATTAACGCCACTTACCATTCAGAAGCTCTTAACATCATCAAATTATGAAAAATGAATAAACACCTTCTCCTGTCTCTCTTAGACTCGACAGTTGGTGACGGTTTGTGACTGTAAGCTGCTGGCTTCAGCTATCCAGGCCCTGAACGCAGCACGGCCCGAGTACATCGCCTCCAAAGCGTCTCCCTCCGCCGACTCAGAACAAGTAGTGCTACGAAACGACCAGGACACGCTGCTCGCCAAGTGGAGCGGCCGCAACAGCCGATCCTCGCTGCATGTCGACTGGCATGAAGAGGAGTGGGTGAGTTCTTGAGTTTGCTAGGATTCACCCAAATTTTGTTTTGTTTTTGTTTTTAAAATCAGTTACAGATTTTGTCAACTCTAATGTCATTCTGACGATACTGTAGCTGGGTCCACTTAGAAGGAATAATATATATAAGAATTTTTACATTTTATAAATTTTTATAAATTTTTTAAAATTGTTATTTAAAAGGGACCATGCACAGTTTAAAATATAAATGTTATCATTTGATGCACCATACCAGATTGTTACTTAGAGCTAATTTGCATCTGCAGTCCTTCGGTGAGTCAGAACAAAGACACAGCACAATGACATCTTAATATAAAGTTGTACATGAAGAAGAAAAACACACACAAGACAAACAACACACACGATAGCGCATGATATAAGGTGATACAAAGAAGAAGACAACATAAAACTACGCAAAAAAGCACATCACTTACAAACACTGAAAAAAATCTTTTGCAATTTAAAAACATTTAAAGGGAATTTCCTCAAATTTGGCATAAACATTCACTTCAATTCAATGATGAACTGAATTTGGTGGTCGCAGGTTAACCAAAAACATGTGTTTGCCCCGTAACTCAAAAATAATGATGATTAAGACAAAATTTCACGCAAATGTTTAATAGGATGTACTGATATGACATTTCATATCCAAAAGTTAACAACAAAAAACACATTTTTCAGGAGCTGAAGGGGAGACATTTGGTCACTTTCTGAATTTATGACACTAATCTTGAAACTGTGCTGATTGTCGAGATCTTCTGATCCTCAGACCTGGCTGTAAACTGTAACTGCAGGTTGAGTCATTCTTGGATGCTGTAAATATGAATTAATGTTAATGTTTTGCCCCAGGCAGCTTGAGATAAGAGTTTCTAGTTACATAATGGAGTCAGAGCTCACATTCGCTCACATTACATAAAAATCTTTGTTAAGCAAAATTGTGGCGTGCTCCCTGATTTGCATACTGATGTGATTCATTTCTTCTGCATCCGTTCTCCCCTCTGGCTCCATTCTCCTCCCTGCTGTAATTTCTCTGTTAACCCTTTTAGCTTTTCTTACGCAGCTCTGAATAATTAATTACAGCGCCTCGTGTGTGTGTGTGTGTGTGTGTGTGTGTGTGTGTGTGTGTGTGTGTGTGTGTCCGTCCTCTCAGGAGAAGGTTTGGGTGAATGTGGATAAATCTCTGGAGTGCATCATCCAGCGCGTTGACAAGCTGCTGCAGAGGGAGCGGAGGCCGAGTGTCAGCAGTCAGGACAGTATCCAGACTGACCTGCAGGGAGGCGCCAGTAAGAAAGGTAACGCAGACATAAACTGTTT
The DNA here is from genome assembly GCF_008729295.1 of Plectropomus leopardus. Lineage (NCBI taxonomy): Eukaryota > Metazoa > Chordata > Actinopteri > Perciformes > Serranidae > Plectropomus > Plectropomus leopardus. The sequence continues at coordinate 2,594,675 of NC_056486.1, read as the reverse complement.
TCTTTTGTTTTTTTTACATTTTACGGTAGAAATGTGACATATAATTACTATTTGCGCACAGCACTTTTAATTTGTTTCAGTTATATTTGTTCTTGTTGACATTGAAAAAGTAAAAAAGGTTAGTGATTAAAAACAGCAATAAATGAACTAAAACCAGTTTTCACAGGCATGTAGCCTATAAAATTATTGCAATTAACAAACAAGTTTAGTATTTAACCCTTGGGCATAGTTAAGTGCTTTTTACGCACTTTTCATTCTTCTTTTTTTAATAATTTTGGCTGTGTTCATGCTTATGGCATACATTTTGGCAAGACTGTTAATTTTGTTTAATCTGGGAATTTCCAGCTCATCTCTACAATAAGTCTAAAATACAATTTGTTAGATTCAGACTGTTAAGTGCAAAAAATACACCATTGAAACCCATTCAAACTGCAGTTTCTGATCCAACAGCCATCAAAGTATAAAAACATGCATTGTATCATCTCTGGGTGTCATTCTGGGCTTTTCCCTTTGTAATTTTTACTGTTTTCCACCTGATAACATCTTCTTTTTTTAAACCATATTTGGCATATTGCGAAATTACATGCTATTTCAGCCAGGTGCACCGTCACAGTTAATGTTTCTGCAAATCATTGAAATCTCAGCATGTAGTATATTAAAAATAATTCATTTTTTGTGGGGTTTTTAATGTCTAAAAACATAGTGGCATCATGAAAAAAACCTGGCGTTTAAAGGGTTAAGATTTTGAAAATGAAAATTTTATATGTATGATTCGGACTGATGTTGGTTAAAAAAAATAAACTCAATGAAGGCAGAAAATATTATTCATTTATAATATTTTTAAAAGCTTGATTTTGAAAAGCGCTTTTTGTGCGCAGAGCGATATGAGTGTGTGTAATATCAAAGTTAAAGGTTAAAATATAATCGCGTTAATTGAAAGTTAAAACATTTATGAGTATAAATTAACAACACTGTGTACGGCTGTAAAAAGGTGAAGGTAAAAGACGAGCTTTCTGGATCAACCCGGGAAGTTTATCAGAGGAAACTCCATCTTTACCATCATCATCATCATCATCATCATCACTTCCTCGATCATCATCACCACCTCCATCCTCTTCCTCCATGCCCGCCCTCTCCTCCGCACAAGAATCACGTACGTTCATTTCACTTCTTTCACTCTTGTTTTCACGTCAGTTTTCCTGATTAACCGTCAATTTTCTTTACTTAAAAAAGTATTTTTACTATTTATTTTTACTCATCCTTATTTATGGGAAGAAAAATTGTCCCGTGTGAGGCATCTTGTTTCGTGTGCAGTCTTTATCGTCATCTTTGTGGTTTGTCCAAAATATTGCAGCTTTTCTGTAGCTATAAAATTAGAAGCAGCTTTTTACTCTCCAGCTTTGCCAGTGTTAGTGCTGCTTTGTGGCTGAACGCAGCCGACCATCCAGCCAGCGGTCGAATCGGAGATTTTGTGCTTACTCTACATGTTGTACTGGACCAGGGTCACATGTCTGTCCAAACTTCACAATGCTGCACACAGCTGGGGGCTTCCAGCAGTTGGAGGGTGTGTTGCACATAGAATTCAGACCTATATATATATATATATATATATATATATATACACTCTGGAAATATTTTTTCCCATTTGCTACAAAAATAAATTGAATACAAAATAACTTTCATACATTCATGACATAATTAACTTTCCCTCTTACTCAATTACTTGAAGCTTTTCTAATTTAAAAAATGTTTACGCACTTTAAAATTCCTTTTAAAAAATGTCGGCAAAGCTTTATTTTTATGAGTAGTTAACTTAAAACATGTTCAGAAATGTTGAAATTAAAAATACATAATATTAACATTAATTTATTTTAGATAACGTGGAAAACTTAGCAGGAACAAATTAACTTGTGCGCGTGCTCAATGTAAAAACTTGTTTTCATAATTATGGTAAATATGTATTGTGTAGCATATTTATGAGCACACATTTAAGTTGATTACTCATAAAAATTTTCACATTATTTTAAAGGAATTGCTTTAAAGGAATGTACTGTTACTCTAATTAATTATTATAACACATTTTTAAGTTGATTACTAGTAAAAATGTAATAGGTGCAACACATTTTTCAACATTTAAAGGAATTTTAAAGCAGTAAAAAGGAAAAAAAACTGCATTTTTTTTCTTTTATTGCAAATTTGGGATTACAATGAAGGATTAAATTAACAGTATGGTAAAATATTATTTAGTGACTGCAATGAGAAAATAACAGTGAATATGTTACTTAGTTACTTTATCTTCTTTTACACACACAGAAGCCATGGAGTATAAAACAAGCCAAAACAAAGCAGCTTTATTTAAGTCATTACAGCAGCAGGAGCTTTATAATAAGAGCTGAGTGGTTTTGGGCGGATCTGTGACCCTGGTTCGGAGTGTTTTCTGTGTGTGTCTCTGCCGCCCGGTGTGGCTTGCAGCGCCCGCTAATCATGCATGTTGCACCTCCGTCCCCTCTTCCAGATGGAAGTCCCGGTGCTGAGGAGGCGTACCCAGGTAAGAGCTGCTGTCCTCCCATGCTTCTCTGCGTCTTTTCCACAAACTTACCAAGTCTCTGGTTCAACAGTTGATATTTGATTTGATTTTAGTAACTTTGCTCATTGAATTATTATTATTTTTACACAGAGGTTATAACGACTGATGCTTTCCTTTTTTTGTTTGATTTCTGTATATATAAAGCCACTTAATTTTTATGCCATTTTTCTTAACTTTTAAGAAGCTGGATTGACAACAGTTCTTTCGTGCTACGTTCAGGTGCCTTTTAACAAGCGTTTAAAGCTACAGAAGCTGAGCAAATTAATTTGATTTCTCTTGAAAATGTGGGTAAAATGTCATGAGAAACTTTGGAAGAAATGTCTGTCAATTTGTAGAAGGTGACAAGAAATTGCAAATGGAACAAGTACCAATTTGTAAACAAAAAAAAAGCGTATAGGGTATGTAGGATTGTTAAAAAAAAAAACATAATACAGACTGAGAATAATATGAAAAGTTCCTAAAAATATTACAACAACTCAACTCAACAAATTCGTTCTTTCATTCATAAACTTCCTGCAGTTAAGACATAATTTCACTTACACTCTTGCGTTCACTATTAAAATTCAGGTGATCGATACTGTTATTGTTATGCTTTGAATGTAATCTGATACATATCCAAAAATATATCCAGTCAGTTTACTCATAAAAAAGAGCACCCTTTTATGAAAAAGGTGAGGAACCACTGCTTTATAGTGTAATAAAGTGTCTGACATAATTAAGTACACTTATCTTTTTTGTTTTGATCTTTTTTGGTGATCTCCTGCTGAACCAGATTTCAATTTCTTTTTTTTTTTTAAATCACTTATTAGAAGTGGTAACCGGTGGTGTTCAAGGAAAATGTTCAGTTGAGGAATATAACGCATCTTCCGAATATAATAAGTTGTTTTTTACCACTAAGTAGTTTGTAAAGGTAGCGACAAAACTTCCAAATATCCTGGATCTTAGCTCGTGTAGTTTGGTCTCTATCAGCGCTTCTGCTTTACCTGCTGCTTCTGTTCTGTCTGATTTCTGTCTCAAATTTAACTCTCGGTGTTGGTGTTATTTGTACTAAATATCACTTTAACTGAAGTAACAGTTAGATTGCATTGTGTTTGGGTGAGTGTGTTGGTGTTTTATCGATCTTTTCTGATGTATTTATCAATATTAATGTTTGCATGTGTTTTCCAGGCGAGTGGAGCGAGGCGTTATACCCTCTCCTCACCACGCTCACAGAGTGCGTCGCCATGATGAGCGACAAGGCCAAAAAGTCCATGGTGTTCCTGCTGATGCAGGACAGCGCCCCGACGATAGCCATGGACCTGTCGCTGCAGTACCGCCGCGACGTCGTCTTCTGCCAGACGGTCAGCGCACAGCACACACAGCGATGAGATATTTACAAATTCACACGAGCATTTACCTGCTCATGCTGAAATGACTCACAGCGAAGGAATCGATAAAGAGTTCATGAATCTGTAAATATAACAAAACTGAAGTGAGCAAAGGTCGAGCGCTCAGTGGCTTCGCAGTATTTTTAGGAATATTGAACACTTTTGTAAAAAAAGACAAAACAAGTGAAGAAAAAATAGAAGAGACAGAACAAGAAGGGATTTCTTCAGCTGCAGACCCGAACGCTCCCACTGCGGAGACGATTTAGTTCTTTGAGCCGACGTTAAAAAGAGGTGGAAGGTAGTCGAGTTCATCCAGTTTTGTCTTACAACTTGATATTTTTACAGACTCTTGGATCTGTAGTTTTGGCTCGCACACAACAACAGTTATATTTACGCAGCAGGTTTATTGTGGAGGTTTTAGGGAACTCTGAAGCTTCAGTTTTACAACTTAAAGGGAAGACACGGCGGCCGAATGATGGGATAAAACTTTTAAATAACAGATGTCGCCATGAAACGTCCTCAGTTGATTACTAACATGAAGACAATTATTTTTTTTATTACAAGTTTTCTGAAATTGTATGTTTAAAAATACACATGATGCAGTATCTAATTAAATAGGCACTAATTTATGTATATTTCCAGTAGGTGCGGGCAATATGACCCTAAAACAGAATACTGTCATTGTCACAATATTAATTTTCCTTGACATTGGAACAATTATACTGATATTATCATGATTAATAAAATATGCCACATCCCTAATTTCCAGATCGGAAATGTGAATATTTAAACACTCATTTAGTGAAAATTGCCTTTGAAAAAATGATTAGAAATAAAATAAATAAATAAAGATAGGTATTGTGAATTTTTATACATTTTTAGACCACAAGTTAAATAGTCACCATGAAACTTCCTCTGTTGATCAATTACATACACTACTTTTTTTATTACAAGTTTTCTGAAATTTTATTTTTAAATAAGCAACTCTGCACATTTACATCTTTGCAGTTTTTCACTTTATCCAGAGCTTTCTGTCTGGCTCAGAATAAAATAAACCAATATATGGTTAAAAGTGTGAATCTTTTCTACCAGTTTCAGCTCAGTGATGTTTGTTGATGTTGATGATCTGAGCATCTTATTCGCCTTTACTTCAACACAAAAACAACACATTAACACTTGCTTCATCGCCTCAGCCAGTTATGTAAACACAGGAACTCCTTCACGCATGGATGCACAGAAACCGGCAACATGCATCATCTTATATAATCTGAGAAGCAGCCGAGCTTTACTGTGTCTAAACATAGAACCATATGTTGATTTGAGTCACAGAGAATTTAAGCTTGAGGCCATCATATTTAATAAATAATCTTTCATTATACTAATGGATGCAGTTTAGACTGCAACAAAAGGACAAAGATGCTGATGAATTTGGTTTCATGGTTTTTGTACATCATTGATATTGAAGTGATAGTTAAGTGGATTCTCATCCGAACTTCAAAAATCACTGCTCGGTCACAGTTTCTCCTCGTTACATGCATACAGTCTTTTCCAAAATAAACTCAAGCAACAAAAGTGTATGGTTAAGTTTAGAGAAAAATGTCGTGGTTGGGCTCTATATTCATATGGGAAGCAAAAAGCAGGCTCCTGGGTGAAAATCCCAGGTTTGTTGGACCCATCCACACCCCTCCCACCTGCCCCTCAGGGATTCTCCAGCTCCTTTTATTAAGTTATTATAGTGCTGAGCAATATTGCCTTTTTTCCTTCTTAAAAACAAACTACAGATGTAAAAAAAAATACTCAAAACAAGTTTTGCCTTTATTTTAGCAATAAAAATTAAAGGCAAACTGAATTTCCCTTCTGTTAATAAAGCAATCTGGAGTGGGAGTTATTTATGTTTTCACTGAAGGCTGCAGTAATATCACAAAATATATTTACATGAATTCATTTACATCATATGTTTAGCGATATGCAGCGCGACTGCATCAGTAACAGCTTTGCATCCGTAAATATACCATACCGTCACGAAAAATGCCTGTCACCAAAATCACTGACCCAGTGGCGGTATTTGACGGGTAGGGAAAGAAAACAGACTGTATGGTTAAGTACATCGTACAACTGTACTTCGAAAATACTCTAACTATACCTTTAAAGGGGGGTAAAATAAATCTGATCTCACATGACCTCTGAAGTCTTAAAAATGGAAACTTTGTTGGATTTATACCTTTTAAAAACCTTAAAATCAGTCACATTATCATTAAAAAAAGTTTATAATCTGTTAGTACAGTGAAGTATTTAAATAATGATACTTTATAATATTTGATTTTTTAATTGTTTTGTCCCATTTATGGCTGCATGAATCAGCTGTAATTGATGCTTTTACACAAACTGACTATAAACAGCTACAGACGATTGAAATCAGCCCCCTCTAGTTATCTGAACTGATGTTCATGCTGATGTGTGTGTGTGTGTTTGTGTGTGTGTGTGTGTGTGTTGCAGCTCACCGCTCTCATCTGCGGCTTCATCATCAAGCTGAGGAACTGTCTCCGTGACAACGGATTCCTCCGACAGCTCTACACCATCGGCCTGCTGGCTCAGTTTGAGTCCCTGCTCAGCACCTACGGTACACACACACACACACACACACACACACACATCTTTTCACTATTAAACCTCCAGCAGTTATAGATTAGTCAGATCATCACCGTTAACCACGTGTGTGTGTGTGTGTGTGTGTGTGTGTGTGTGTGTGTGTGTGTGTGTGTGTGTGTGTGTGTGTGTGTGTGTGTTCTCAGGAGAGGAGCTCGCCATGTTGGAGGACATGAGCGTCGGCATCATGGATCTCCGCAATGTCACTTTTAAGGTAGGAAGATGTGAGCTTAAAAAATAAAAGCTTCAGTAATCCAAACAAGGACACTTGCAGCTGCAGGACTAAAGTAAAAAGCCACTTGTAGTTATAGTTTTACTTCACTCTTCTGCTTTGTTTTTTTTTATTGCACTTATTTAGTCTCTTGCCTTGTTTATTCTGCTTTATTTCAACATTAAATTGCACTGACAGTTTTTAACATCGGTCATTGTCTTACCTCTCTGTTTTACGTCTCTGTTGAGATTGAAAATGCAATATAATAACACACTTTTTATCACAGCTGCAACAGCTGTTCCATTAGAAAATAAGTTTAACAGTTATTTTGATAGTCATTTAATTTTTTATTAGACTTTTTGTGAGCGAAAATAACAAACATTCACAGTTTACATTTTTATTTAAAGATAAATATAACAAGGCTAAAACTTGAAAATGAGTTTTCTTTCTTTGGTTCAGCAGAGAACAACAGAAAAAATTTAATAAACATAAATAATAAGACAGAGAAAGTGCAGCGTATTGATACTGTGGAAAATGAGTATTAACACTGAAATATTCAGGATCGATATGCATCAAAAAATCGATATTTTTGACACAATTTCTCTGCCTGCACTTCTATACACATCATTTGACTTTCAGGTGACCCAGGCCACCGGCAGCTCCGCCCCCGACATGTTGCCCATCATCACAGGAAACCGTGACGGCTTCAACGTCCGCATCCCGCTGCCGGGAACCATGTTCGACGCGTTGCCGCGGGAGATCCAGAGCGGCATGCTGCTGCGGGTCCAGCCGGTGCACTTCAACGTCGGCATCAACGAGCAGCAGACGCTAGCTGAGAAGTGAGTGAGTGGGAGAAGAGAAGAAGAGGTTTTGAGATGTCAATTACACAGACGTTTTGGCAAGACGGATGATTCAGGCTGCTTCTCGATGTTATGTAAGAGAGAAATGTGTTTGTCGGTGCTGTTCAGGTTTGGAGACACGTCCCTGCAGGAGATCATTAACTTGGAGAGTCTCTCCAGACTGAATTCATACTACGAGCAGTTCAAAGAAGTCCTGCCTGAAGACTGTGAGTACTGAAGTCAACTAAAGCTCAGCAATAACAACAACAACACACCAGGAGGGTGCCTGTTTCCTCCTGTTTGTGCAAAATATTTGCCTTCCTCTGTGGTAGAAATTAACTACTTCCCCGCCTCTTTTCTCCCCTCACCTACATTTCCCATCTTCCCCCCTCAGGCCTCCCGAGGTCTCGTTCTCAGACTTGTCTCCCAGAGCTGCTGAGGTTTCTGGGGCAGAACGTCCACGCCAGGAAAAACAAAAACGTGGACATCCTGTGGCAGGCAGCCGAGGTGACATTTCTGCTTTGTTTTAAATGCAAGAAGATGAAATCTAATTAAGTGTTGAATCGAAGATCCTTCTTTTTTTTTTATGAAAAAATTCCTGTGGCTCTTTGTTTATTGATCATTTATCTCTTGTTAGATGCCTAATATGTAAAAACAATCAGTATTACAGTACTGTTACATCAAAATCCCTGTTTTTTTTGTTTTCCTGGATAATGTCGAACAGATTGATATGTTTGATGAATCGTCCTGTCCTCAGGGGCGTCGCGACTTTGGGCGACTATTTATAATATAAACTGTTGTTTATATTATAAATTACTCGATATTGACTCGATGAATTGCATAAATATCCACACTGTCATATTATTTTTAGCGAGCACCAACTATCTCAGTTAACTGACGACTGAAACATTTCTTCCCTTATGTGTCTCAGATCTGCCGCCGGCTGAACGGAGTTCGTTTCACCAGCTGCAAAAGCGCCAAAGACCGCACGGCCATGTCGGTGACCCTGGAGCAGTGCCTGATCCTGCAGCACGAGCACGGCATGGCGCCGCAGGTCTTCACGCAGGCCCTCGACTGCATGCGCAGGTAGGACTTCCTCACAGTGCCTGAATGAGAACACGACTGAAAATCACACCCGGGCAAAATTTGAGATTTGAGATGCAAGATTAAAGGTCAAATAAGGCTCCTATATAAACCCTCTGATTCTTTAGATCTTGCAGCATGCGTTATTTTTCTCTCAAGATTATGTATTTTTTTCATATTAACTGATTCAAATCTTACAAACCAGAAAAGTCTGTTTTTGCCCATGTGCGATTTAAAACCATCACCTGCTTCCTCTGTGAAACAAACTGATACAGAGTTGCTGATTCATCTCAAAAGGGGGAAACTTGAATATTTAGACGTTCGGTTGTTTGCTTTCTTCACCTGACTCTTGTCAAAAAGGTTAAAATGTATTTATTAAACTTTTCGTGACAACGGTCTGGAGAGGAGAGGAACCTAACTGATATTCAAGGATCCTCTTTGATCGTGTGTGTTGGGTGCTTGTTGGTCTGTTTGTTTCGTCTGTCTGTCCGTCTTCATTCGTCTTGTCTCGTCTTGTGTGTCCTTTGTGTGAAGCTGTCTCAGAGTCTGAGTTGCTAACAAGCTGGCAGAATATTTTTCCTTTCTTTGTATCACTTGACCTACCATTGTCGTCACCTTTTTTTCTCCTGCGTCACTCCTTTATTTCCTGCATTCATTTTCAAATTAGGTGGCATAAAGAAAGATTTAGTTTGTTTTTACGCTGCAGTTCAGTCAGAGAGTTTTAGTGAAATGCTTTTGTTGTTTCTCCGCATGGGAAATTTGGCTCGCAGCATGGTGAAAACATACATGTAAGTGGAGACTCATCCATCAGTGAAACAGATTTTAAAACAAAAAGAATAAAAATTGCAGATTAAAGGAGCACCTCGCACATCAGTTACTCACCCTGTGAATTTAAAATTGACAAAAAGAGTAAATTTAGCTCACTGAACACAGGAGCTGCTGATCTACCGCTGCATCTGTTTGTGTTATTGTGGGACAACAACAAAAAAATCTTTCACACATACAGTGTTACACGGGGTTACATTAAATTTTCTACCTTTTTGGATTCTTTATTCACAGGCGCGCCATGCAAAATATATATATCTATATATATATATATATATATATATATATATATATATATATATATATTTATATATTTTTAATTTTATTTTATTATTAACTTTTTTCACTATTTCAGTGTAACACAGGGTTAATAATTGATCATTTGGGGCAAAGTTTTTCTTTAAAGATAAATATTTAGAGATAGAGGAAATAGTATGTGCAAATTTAAACTGTGGTAAAAACAGCAAATTTAAAAAAAAAAAAAAAAAACATTATGTGTTTTGGTAATTAAATAGGGTGCAAACATTTATTTATTTATTTAAATATACAAAATTTAACACAAATTCCCCTTGTGTTCCCTTGTGAATCAACACATTCCCCAAAAGCATGTCTGTAAAAAACTCACAAAAACATGTTAAAGGTCTCTGCTAACAGAAATAACAAATATTACAAAAGAAACAAACGCTGAATTTATATTCCCACACAAAGATTTTATAGACATCGATCCACAGTGTTACAACAAATGTGGTTTTGTTCCAGAGGACAAAAATCATCTTCAACTCTCCGAAACAAACGTTTATACTCAAGTGTTTGTATCTTTGTGTCAAAATATCTCTGTATGTTCAAGTTTTATGTGACTTTTGTTATATTTTGTCGTTAAGAGGATGTAACCACACCTGTCTGCGTTATAGTTGTGCTCAATGAAGTTGCACTGCCGCACAGATACTCGCATGCATGATACGACATCTCTCCACCTTTTTCTCCTCCTCACATCTTTCCCTTTTTTCTGCCTTCTTCTTTATTCAGCCGGCGAGCATGAAAAAAGCTTTTTTAAGAGCTTAATATATTCATGTTTGGGCTGGTTTTGAGCTGTGATGCATGTTGGAAAAAGCTTGGAGATATTGTGCCCTTTTCTTTTCAGATTTCCCCTCGTTCATCCCTTTTTCCCTCTTATCAAATGAATGAAATAAAAGGAGAATTCACCCTTAAGATACATTTTGAAGTTAAAGCAGCTGGTACTTTCTGCATGTTAGCTTTGTTAGCTTTTCTTAACGGCATGCTGGCTTAAATGACTTCAAAATGCCGCCTCATTTCTTGGATTTAAAGGGTGTTTTTCTTCCATCTTTCACAAGTGAAACCAAAACATTTTCCCGCCGTATTTCCCTCCTCCTCCTCCTTCACCCCATGTCTTAAAAACACATAAACATGGAGAGCCATTGCTGTTTTTTTTCTTATCTTCTTTCCTCCTCTGAAAGAAACATCTTTCTTAATTTTCTCTTTTTTCTCTTTCTCTTCTCTTTTTCTCTGTTTCCTCTGCGTGTTTGACTCCGTCATGATTTTGGCTCATGTTTTTTAAATTTGTGCGGGATTGGTTTTGTTTTGGTTGATTCATTTCCATTTGTTGGGACCGCCTTATGATTTGTATGTGTTGTTATTCTTGTGTCACGCCATGGACACTGCTGTCTGTCATGGTGGCGGCGGTTGTCATTGTGATTTTTCGCCGGTATCACACGTTAATTTGCCATCTTTTATTTTGTTGCGACACACGCTTCCTTCCTATCCTTCCCCTCTTGCGACCTTTATTTCCTCCTCTTTCTCCCCCTAATTGCCGTCATTCCTTTTCATCTTTCCCCTTTTTATTTTCTCCTTCAAACCTCCTTTTCCTTCATCCTCTTTTGCTGCTCCACACCTCCTCCTCTTCCTCCCGCCTCCCCGTGACTCGGCAGAATTGGCACGAGGGAGGGGGTGATCCAGAAGAACCTGAGCGGCTTGCTGCCGGTGCGTGACTTCCGGCTGGACCCCAGCCTCCTGTACTCGCTGCCGCTGCTGGCCCTCAGCCCAAACCTCCTGGTGGTGTGGATCTTCCTCAGCGTGGCTTATTTCCTGGCCAAACTCCGCTGCAGCTGAACGTCTGAGCTGCTCTCTCTCTGTTTGGAGTGACGATTATATGAGGAGGGGGTGGGAATAATCCACACTGACTCCCGAGGGTGTTTCTGAAACTGTGCCACTGTCCTGTGAGTGTGTGTGTGTGTGTGTGTGTAATTCATGCACACTGTGCCACCCTGACGAAGGGCTTTACACAACTGACGACCCATTTATCAACGGCAAAATCCACCTCTTATTTTGTTTAGTTTTGGACTCTTCCTGTTTGTTTTTACTTTTTTTTTCAAGCTTCAAAACTGCACGAGGTCGCCAAGCCTGGAAAAGTTTCAACACAAACGTTGGGGTTTAGTTTTTGATCAGATCGCACTCGATGTTCACACTGAGCCTGCTGAATCTGAAAACTTATTTAAAAAATTATTATATTATTATATTATAGAGAATCTCTGTTCGCAGGACCCTGTGTGCTTAATGTAAACTAATGTTGGAAGGAACATATTCGCAGTTGAAATTGCAAACGTACGATTGGAGATGGAGGTTTAAAATGCAGTTTGAATGCAGTTTACATGGCTAATGTAAATTACTAAAACAATTATGTAGTGATCAAAGTAGTTAGCAATCAATGTTTTTTCCATCGATTTATTGACTAATCGTTGCAGCTCTCAGGCTTTCCCAAATAGTAGAAACGATCAGGATTTTTCATGAAGCTCTTATATATCTATATAGTGCCATACTGTTAATTTCCGGTATTTTTTAACTTTATAGATATACAACCACCTTGAGTCAGAAAAACACTGACAAGTTGTAAAAACATGGTAATCTTTTAAGAGCCCATCCCGTGCGATTTTAATACTGCATCACTAACTATGTTTACATGCACAAAATATTTTCGAAAAGACTTTTTTAACTGAGCTATTTACATGGCTGTTGAAAATAAGTATTCTAGTAATACTACCAGTTACATGCAGCTGTGCATACTCTCATTAACGTACCCAAACACAATATGGAAAGCGGTTTTTGCTTCTTTGTGACAAAATAGTATTTTTTCAAAGATTTCCTCTGGGGGTGGACTCATTCAGCTCCCCATTTTCACTCTTCCAACTGCCTTCTTTAAAAGGTCGTCATTGCAACACTGCATATCCAAAAACCTGGTAATATCCCTCATAATGTTTTAAAAAAAAAGTTTCTCATTTTTGCCTCAATTGCGTGCTCCTCTTTTGGACATGCATATCTACCCCAAAGTCTTGCAAACTGTTTTTTAAGTAGGTTTGTCTACAACACACAGACGTGATAGTAAACAGGCAAGTGTGAGGCTGTGTGTTGCAAACTGCAGTAAAAAACAGCAGAGACACATATTCCAAGTTGGCTGTATATATGTAAAAAATTAAATTAAAATACTCCTGATACCTAAATAATTAATTCCCATAACTGAAACAGAATATACTGTTAACATGAGCGGTATCAAATCATAATATTGTCATATTCAGAATAAAAGTGGAAAATTTGTGTGCATGTAAACTTAGTCAGTGTCTAAAAATAAAAGCAAAAACTGTCGTTAAGGGTGCAGGTTTTAAAGTAGTATAACATGAGGACATAAGACATGTCTAAAGGTTTATGTGTCATATTAAGAGGACATGAAGCTGCAGAACGCAGATACTCTCCCCCTCCACTGGAGCAGCTCTTATCCTGCACATTTTCTTCTTCTGCATCGACACAACTGATTCAGATGATGAGCTCGTTATCAAGCAGCAGACTAAAACATAACACTTTCCATATTCATCCACCCTGAACGCAGTTATTTAACCCTTTGAAGTCTAGATTGACATTGACATCTCAAATATTTAAAACCTTACAGACGGGAGACACATTTTTTTTTTCAAAAATATGGGAAAAAATCAGCATGAAATGTCCTGCAAATTAGAAAAATGTGACACAAAATGACCCGAAAAGTAGTTTTAAAAGAGAGAGAATCAGTAGAAAATTAAAATGTTTTTAAAATTAGGCTACAGAAAAAAAAAAACCTTTTTTTCTCGATTTTCACTTTTTGTCTTTAACTTATTTGTTTTAGTAAATTTCAGGGAATTTTGTCAGATTTATTTATTTATTTATTATATTTTTTGTGACATTTCTTGTTGAGTTTTTGAAAGAAACCAAGCCAAATTGCTCAGGTTTCAAAGGGTTTAAAAACTAAATTTTTCCAAACAGAGCAAATTCAGCAGGCTTTGTGTGAACACGGTTTCAGCTATAAAACAGCTGTGATGATCTTTTAAACATCTTTAAATCCGTCCACAAACAGAAAAAATGTGCACATACACATGCATACATTTGCAGTCTATAGCGCCCTCCAGTGGACAGATTCGTGATTTTTGTGAGTGTCGGTGAGCTGCTCTGCCTTATTCTCCACTCTCACTGACAACTAAATGGAAAAACAAACATGCCGGACACCTGAGTTGTGAATATGTATAAAAAAATGCAGATTATATATAAAATATTTGCTTTCAGGAAAGAGTTATTGTTGATAGTAGCTAAAGGAAATCTATTTATCTTAATTTATTTGTGCGACATGTCCAGCTCATCATCGTCTTCCGTGTGCTACATTGGAGGAGCTTTTATTTGGTGCCAAGTTAATGAAGCGCACTCTGGCTTATATGTTCTTATTTTCTGGCAGTATTTGCTCGTTTTCTTTGTTTTGGTCTTCCTGCTTTTCTAGACCGTAGAAGGTGTTTTGCTTCTACTTCAGCCTGTGCACTTTCCAGCAGATCTGAGTCAGCTGTGGCTCTGTTTACATGCAGCTTTACATGCAGACTTTAGTCTCATTTGGGTTAAAAATGAGTCCATCTATTCGGCTGATTGTCTTTTTACCCATATCAGAGGATAGTGGGTTCATTTAGGACTAAAGTGTGTAAAAAAATAGTTTTATAGGCGTGTTTTTTCTTCAGGATAAATGAACTGGACTCATGTAAACACTTCAACCAGACTAAGATGATCATAAAAGGTCCAATTTGGAGAAAACTTCGGTGCATAAACACACAAATATAAAGTTTTTGCGCTGCTTTATTCATTTGTGTGTTTAATATCACCCACACTCGTATCGCTCTGCACACAAAATGTGCTTTTCAAAATCGAGCTTTAAAAACATTAGTATTATTTTCCACTTTCATAACCCTTAAATTCCATTTTTTGTCATGATGTCACTATGTTTTTAGATGAAAAAAAACCTGATTGAATTATTTGCAAAATACTATGTGAAAAGTAGATTTGTTTTCCTTTTTTTTAAAAATGAATGTATTTATTTATTTATTTGGGATGATCGCAGCCTGAAATATGTCGGTGATTTGCAGCAGCATTGATCGTGACAGTGCACCTCATGAAAATAGCATCTATTTTCTCCATATGCAAAATGTGGTTAAGGAAATAAAAAGACTTCATCAGGTCGAAAATAGTAAAAATGACAAATTCCAAGGCAAAAGCCCAGAATGACACCCGGAAATAATACAGTGCAAGTTATGCATGAACACAAACAAAATTGTAAAGAAAATGAAGAATGAAAAACGCATAAAAATGTCCCTAAAAGTTAAAATTCTTTTCAGACTGCCGGTTTACGTGAGTTAAGGTGATTTGCTCGTTCCGGCTGATTCTGCGTCCTCTCCTCAGGACCGCGTTGGTGTGTTCATGTCTAATTAACCAGAAGTGAAAACATCTGTGTGGGTGTGCGGCTCATTTCACTGTAACTGCAAAACCAAAGTAACAATAAAGCAAATATTCAGCTTTCATGGACAGAAAAGTAGACTAAGTTCTGTGGAGGCTGTGACTGATAGAGCTGTACTGAATAAGAAGAATTTGAATGTTATGAAGGTTGTGAATGAAGCGTCAGACTTTTGGGCACAGCCTGAATAATTTGTGTTTTTTGGCACATTTTCTTTGCAAATCCTGTGTTCATGTGTCCCAGTATTTCTGAAAACACAACAGGCCTCATGCAGCAACTTTTTCTTAAATTTGACTTTTAACAGAATATTTTCACAGTGTGGTATTAGTACTTTAACTGAATACAAAGACCTGAATACTTCCTCCACCACTGTCTGGATGCCCTTGAGCCATTCGAGTCCGGTTGAAGTGTGACTTTTGTGTTCAGTTCATTTTGAAAAAGCATGTTTGATTTCCTCAGTGCTTTTAAACTTTTCACTTTGTGAGATCGAGCGTTTTACTTTGGGCGAAGGCACTTTTCACACACTTAAATCGGCCCCAGTGTGCCGCAAGAGACTCGACCCGCATCTGCTCTGCAGCTTTTCACACCGACGCAGCGACGATCGGCTCCGTCTCGCCAATTGACGGAGTTGAATCTTTTTTTTTCTCAAGGATGCAGTTTGTAAATTGGCTGATGTTGGAATGTATCGATGATACGATATTCAGGGGTTCGATTATGCAGCGTAGTGCTGTAGTTTCTACACACTTTAGAGCATTTATGTGCACCAGTTTAAACAAACCGTACGGACTGCAACTGTTAAAATTAGCTTTATAGAGTCGATTTATGTGACAGATTTTATTTGTAGTGGAGCTGCAGGATGAACGAATGAGGAATGTATTTATGCTTGTGCCAAATGCTTTAGTGCGTTTTTAAACGGGTGAATTCAGGTTTGGAGGATCTGTGTTTGCAAAATTAAGACAGAAAAGATGTGATGTCTTTTTCTGAATGCAGTCTGACTCTATGTGAGTGTACGTGTCCTGAAAGTGAGAGAAAAGGACGCAGAAATATGAGTTACGTTTGTCTTGTTTTGAGAATTTAATTATCAAGATTTTTTTCTGCGACTAACCAGCAGATTTTGGGCACTTTTGGTTGATAAAGTACTAACTCTTTGAGCTTTCATCTCACCAAAACTCCAAACTGTTTTAGTCGTTTGAAGGAAAAGAAAAGCTGGATAGGCTTATGCTAAAAAATCATGCACTTTTTTATGTTGTGTAGGGATGTTGTATACCCAAAAACTATTTATTTGTGTTGTGGAAAATGATAATTATTGACGACCACATTAATGCTGTTTCACCTGAATTGATATTTTAGGCCCAAGTATGAATTTCAAAGGTTTTGCATATTTTTCAAGACACTTTACTGGGAAATAATCAAGCTTTTTCTGCTACTAATCAGCAGATTTTTGTCATTTTTTTGGTTAAAAAATGACAAACACATTGAGCTATAATCTCACCAAAACTCCTTTTTTTTGTTTAAAGAAAGGAAAAAAATCAAGATACTTTTGCCTCTAAATCATGCACTTATAAAAAATCAAAGGTTTTTAGGATTTTTCAAGACACTTTCCTGGAAATAGTGTTTTTCTGCAACTGGGCAGCAGATATTTGGCACTTTTTAAAAATGACTATCTCTGTTAAATTGCTAAATTGTTTATGCTTTCTTACGAAAAAGAGTCCAAGATGCTTTTGCTTACAAATCATGCACTTTTCATAGAGCTTCTTAGAAAGTATATTATTTTGTGATGCTGTATACTCCTCTGATATATTGAGCCAAAGTAAAGGAGACTTCACTGGAAAATAATCTGGCTTTTACTGCAACTAAACAGCACATTTTGGGCATTTTTGGTTAAAAAATTAATACATTTCAATATGCTTTTGCTTACAAATCATGCACTTTAATTGAAAGTCTTTATTTTCTGATGTCACGTACCCCACAGCTAATAATTTATGTGGTTGTACTGTTGTGGAAAACAATACTTATGTTCTACAACACATATTTTGACCCGAATATATGAAAATCAAAGATACATTTTTTTAAATGTTGCTGTGCGACAAGTTCTGTTTCGATTATAGAAAAATAATATTTAGGAAGTAAAAGTGATAAAAATGTCCTCAACAAATAAGATAAGACTCCAGGAGTCCTCCACGTTGTGTTACACTTTGAAAACCTGCATTGTTAAAATCAATAACTTTGCTCGTGAAGAAAAACGACAGCGTCTGTCTCGTCCCCGGAGCGTCCAGGCTTCGTCTCATTATCATCGACCAGTAAGGAAATAGATCAGCCCCAAAAATATCCTCCTTTGGGAGTTTAACGTGCTCTCATGACCCCTGAACACAGAATACAACGATCCATGTGGTCTGACAAACAGTAATGGCTGTTTTTCATTAGTGTAATATTAGAGTATTATTGTATTATATTAGAGTATTATTAGTTTAGTATTAGAGTAGCTCTACACAAATGCTTCTGAATGTGTTGTGCTCTTTATTTAAAGGTATATTTTGCAGGATTTCATTAAAAAACAATGCATAGACTCATCCAAAAGTATCAGTCATCACTTATGACCCTCTCTCAGTGCGTTTGGGTTTATTTATCTGCAGAAACTCTGCCTGTATTTTTCTGATTTTCTTCTTATTTTGACGCGTTTAGGACGTACCAATAGGAGGCTACAAAAATGACACAGTGCCAAAAAAAATAGCAAATATAGCAAGGCAATACAAACAGTAACCAAAAAATCCTGCACAGTATACCTTTATTTCATTTTGGATTTTTTTTTTTGTTTTCCTCAGCATTAAAAGCAACAAATTTTTAAACTTGAACTTATTATTTAATATTTACTTCCTTTTTATTATTTTTTTTTTATAATTTATTTCAGGAAATATGTGTATTTGTTTGCTCCAGTTTAGAACTACCTCTGTGAGACAGAAGTTATAGACTTTATTTAAAATAATAAAAAATGAATATATAAATGCATCTGTACACAAATATATAATTATATAATTGCCAAGCAGCAGGGACATTGTTTTATGGAAAATTTATTAAATTTCCTTTTAAAATAAAGTAATATTTTTAATTAATGATACACTTATTATTAATTTCCCATATTAAAACATATAATTATACTAAAGTACTTCCTAAAAATATTTATTAAAAAATCATTATATCATTCATGTCAAAGAATTACATCTCAGTTCTGCTTTTTTTATTTTATTTTTAAATTATTCTTAGAATCCAGATATATCAGAGAATATATTTGTATCGCTGTACATAAATTGTATTTATGTGTTGCCTAAAATGTTTGCGATATATTGTCTTATATTATTATTATGCTTGTGCCAAAACTGTCATGCCGTCACTTTATATCAGTATGTCTTGGTATAATATGCAGAATTATATTTGTTTGTTTTTCACGACACTTAGTGTAATTATGCTAAAGTGTTGAAATAATAACAGTTTGCACTTTTAAGCCGTTCTGTGAACAATGTTATCGGTCCTTCAGGATTTTGCATTTCCTTTTTTAAAAGATTCAGTTGTTGCAGCTTAAAATTCCTGATTTCATGGCTCACAAGAAACTACGATGATCGTTGAACTTTGCAGAAGCTTTGCAGTGATTTGACAAAATTGCAAAGGCTGCACAGGTTGAATATGAGTTAAGTTTTGGGATCACGACATCCTGGAAGTGCTGATTAACTAAAATTTAAATGTAAATTTAAATAATTGCGATACTAGCATCATAATTTGAGACCATAAATTGTCATGTGAAAATGATTTTTTTTATTTTTTTTTTTTTCGATTTTGAGCAGAAGGCCAGTGTTACTATGACATGTTATTTCTTGAAATGCAAATTTAAAAAAGAAAGAAAAGAAAGTTTTCCTTCAGTATTTACCAAAACAACAGATTCAAATTTTATTTTTAAAAAATGTATGTTTTTATTTTATTTTTTTTTGTTGGTCTGCACAGAAAAGTGCGTCGAGGAAATATTGTTTGGGAATATTTTAATCGATGCTGATTCATGTTGGCTTTTCGGGTGAAGTGAAATCCCTCCCGAGACAGATCCCCGGTCAATCACACGACACGAAATCTTTGACGCTGAAGTGTCTTTATTTGTGTTTATTTCCACATTTTGCAGTCAGTGCTTTTCCTCCAACACTCAGTAGCAGTTAAACGTCCCAAAGCTTGAGCCTCGCTGCGTCCCGTGTTGCTCTAAATGTACCACAAACCCAAAAAAGTGTGTCCCTGAACGCCACACACCTGCTGTAATAAACGTTTTCTGCCTCCACCTGCAGAAAGAAACCAGACTCTGACGAGATTTTGTGATTTCTTAATCCGCTCTTTGCATATCAGAAAAATCTTTTTCCTTAACTTAGTTTAAGTGTGTTTTTTTCTCTTTTCTTCTTTTCTTCCATGTTTGTGTGTGTGTGTGTGTGTGTGTGTGTGTGTGAATGATGTTGCATGTTTTTTTTATTTCTTTGCGCCGTTTTTCTGATCCAGTCTCGAGTCTTTGCTGGTGATCAGTTGAAGTTGTAACAACCTCAGTAATGATTGTTCTTCTGCTGCTCATTTCTAAACAAAAAAATAAGGTCATTCATTTGTTCTTAGGGCATTTTTATCATTTCCATTTCCCACATTACGTTAAATCCTTGAAGAATACTTTATGCCTCAACGGTGAATAAAAAAAAACAAAAAAGAGACAATTCTTCCACGAACTGAAGTCATTGCGATTCATGTTTGACATTTACAAACTCTGACGGAAGTTGTGCAACATAATCCAAGTCTCATTTATCCAGTCGAATGCTCAGTAGTTCCCAAACAGACAGCCCTTTGTGAAAGGTTAAACATTATATAATATATATATACAAAAAAAACTAATAAAAAATAATCTAAAAGTGTATGTTTTGGTGTTCCAGAAAAAGTATAGGGAAAAGCTCTTTAAATTTAAAAAAAAGATAAAAAAAGATCTCATTAAATAAAAAAATAGTACAGTTTGCTATATATGCCCTTGAAAAAGGCAAATTTGTCTCCCTTGTGGATTTATTTTTTATTTTTATTTATTTATTTTTTGTAAAATATTCAGGTGTCAGTAGTAGTTACATGACTACTCTACTTAAACAACAAAAAGTAAATAAATTAATTAATAATTCAGTTAAATCAAGAAAAAAATACTGGGAAAAAGGTACCATTGGGTATCAGTACTGACTTCGAGGCTCTTGTGTGAACGGTACCGGACCCTAAAAGTCAAACAATAACACAAACAAACCAGCTGGAAGAGCAGCAGCTGTTTTTGTCGATGGAAAAGGTCTTTGATAGATTAATTTTTCCGTTTAGTTCAAGAATATGTCTGTTTGTGAAGCACTGAGCAAACAACTGGATAAATAAGACTTGGATTATATTGCCTGAGTTGTTTGAGGGTTTGTAAACAGATGTTTGGATATAATTTTGCCCTTCTTAAATGTGGACTCCTATAACTTCAGTTCACTTAGAATAGTCCCAGTTTTTGAATTCATTGTTTTCATTGAGTTATGTGAGAAAAACAAAGTTTTCTTCGACATATTCAACACAACAGGGGTGAGTCACTGACATACAGGCGGTCATTTGGTTAATGAAGTACTCCTTTAATTTAGCACATTTGTTGATTCTCATTTTTGGAGAAAAAAACCTCAGCAGAGTAAGTATAATTTTGTAGTTAGGGATAAAAAAAAATTGCATGAGACATCACCAAACATTTCTGTTAATTGTCCTCATCCATGTCCTCATTGTGTCTCCTCAGCGAGGGCTGCAGACGAGAAAACACCGTGAAAAACGTCGGGTGCCGGAAGTACGCGTTTAACTCTCTGCAGCTCAAAGCCTTCCCCAAACACTACCGACCTCCTGACGGCACTTTTGGGAAAGTGGAAACCTGATCGGACCACAGGGAGCTGTGTCGGGAATAATAAAGGACAGAGCTGTTTTGGGACGGCCGGGGAACAATCAAGACACTGCGTCACCCAGAGGTTTTAGAAAAGAGTTTCACCTTCCCGAAAACTCGTAGATTTGTACCACGTTAGTATAACAACTGTTTTTAAGTACTGTAATAGTTGCTTATGCCATATTATGCATAACACGCAAAATACAAGACTGTTCTCCCTGGTAGCAGAAGTGTGGAGCTCGTTGGGTTTTTATTTCTTGTTATGAAAATGTTCATGAACCGCACCGCTGATCAAGCACCGATGTGATCGATAACCACGCAAACCGGTTTATTTATGCTTTACAATGTGAATCGAGATCAATTATTAAAGCCACGTGTTTTAATCGAATTCTGTATCAATAAAAAAGACAATTACTCATTGTCACCTTGAAAATTTAGACTTTTTTTGTTTTTTTTTACACCAGCAAGTGTCTGTCTATGCAGTTAGGACGTCTTCTACAGTTACATTAAATATTTAGTGGTTCCCAGCTGGTCCCACAGAGTTTAGGTTTCTCTTTAGTTATGAGTTAAAGTCACATGCATTGGAGATATTACCACATATTCAATTTTATTTCTTGAAATGTTAACATTTTGACTGAGAAGAAATTAACTGTAATGCAGGAGTAAACAGATATGTCACTTCAAAATAAAAGCTCTGTGCTGGAAATTCACTGTACTTTAAAATAAAGTGTGTGTTTTACAGATTTGCATGTTCACGAGTCACTTCCATTCAGAACGGACCTGGAAGAAGTATGCTATACATTTACTTAAGTAAAAGTACACTGTAAAATACTCTTACAAGTAACAGTCCTGCATTGAAAATGTAAAATTAAGTATTAAAAGTAAAAGTATCCATTACATAAAAATCTAATATAATGTAATGTAATGTAATATAAGGATATAGGAGTGTTTGCAGGCTGCACATCTTCAGTCCTATTTTGTATACTGTTGTGATTAAGACATTTTAATTTTAAGATGAGCAAATGACACAATAGGGAAGAGCATGGACTAAACCTGAAGCAGCAATTTAGAAAATATAACTGTGGACATTTCTCTTCACTGAGGACAAAGTGGAGCACTTGTTTACATTTGTTTATTTATTTATTTTATTTATTTTCCTCACGCTCATTTTAACGGCTGCATTTATTTGCAGTGATCACATTGCACCACACGGGGGCGCCATTGCACTGCAAAGCTCCTCTGCAAGACTTAAAATTAATAATAATTTCTGTATTTTTATGCTTCATTCATTAATCAAAGAAGTACTTTTTGTTTTGTCAACATGCTGTGTAGTACATTTGGCATTTTATTTGAGATTGCAGTACTTTCTGAGGACATCTATGAAGGTTTGAATGTTGCTGTGTTTTAAAACTTATAAAATAAATATAAATATAAACAAACTTAAAATTGCTTTATTCCACATTTATATCAAATATTAATTACAAGAGATTGTAACTGAATCTCTTTGTTGTTTTTCTGTGAAATTGTACAACCAATAAGTCTGTTACATAAAAATAAAGAGAAATAAAATAAATATATTTTTATATGGGCAGAAAAGCTGCTGTTTTGTTCATCACAAACTGAGCTGCAGTACTGAGGAAGTTCAATAATAAAACGACGAAAGTAGAGTTTTTTCATTAATTTTGCGAGAAACAGGTGGCAACGTCACCGTAACGTGACCTCTGACCTCCGACCTCCTGCGCCTGCGCCGTACGTGCTGTGACGTAGCGAATTGTGTTGTTGATTTTGGCGCGATAGTAAGTTTGCTAGTTTGACGAAGTTTGTGTGTTTTTCGTGATGCCAAAGTCTGGAAAATACAAGAAAACTTACCGAAAGCAACAAGAAAAAGAGCTTTTATAGTTGTACAGAGTCACCGTGTCTCCGGCAGCCGGCTCTGCGTTTAGAGGTAAGATTTCCAAACACACAAAACAACAAATAATGTCGACAATTAGTCAATAATTACCAAATTAACTCCTGCTGCATCTTTTGGCGTCTCACAGTCTGGAAAAAGAAACTGCAACGTAACTTTTGTATCTTTTATTTTAAGCCTGTCTGTCTTAAAATCTAGTAATTACAATATAAATTATCGCATATGTCATTAATTATCCGAAATCTGCCTTTTAAAAGTGAGTTGTCTGTGTGCGTGTAGTCGCACTGATTGCACATAGATTTGAATTTATGCAAAATTACCCCAAAATACGGTTAACTGTTAAAATGATACTGAGTTGCAAAAAAACATGGGCTGCCTAAAAAACGAATATGTGGAGATTATTCTCATTTTACAGCTTCAGTCCAGAGGGTGGCAGTGATATCACTGATCCGGCACATAAAGGGTCAGAATTATAAAAAATAATAAATATTTCATAGTTATGATTAGGACTGATGCTGGTTGAAAAAATACACTTAATGAAAGTAGAAAATAATATTTATGTTTAATATTCTTTGAACTTGACTTTGAAAAGTGCATTTTGTGTGCAGAGCAGTATGAGTGCACCAAAAAAAAAAAATAATTAATGTTGCTGCAAATCATTGACAT
The DNA here is from genome assembly GCF_008729295.1 of Plectropomus leopardus. Classification (NCBI taxonomy): domain Eukaryota; kingdom Metazoa; phylum Chordata; class Actinopteri; order Perciformes; family Serranidae; genus Plectropomus; species Plectropomus leopardus. The sequence goes on along the minus strand of NC_056486.1, from coordinate 2,570,798 downwards.
CAGGCTGTGATCATCAAAAACTTTGCATGTAGTATATTGAAAATAGTTTTTTTTTTGGTGTTTTTTGTTTAAAAAAACATAGTGGCATCAAGACAAAAAACTGGCATTTAAAGGGTTAAAATATTAAAAATTAATTAATATTTGGTATTTATAGTTAGGACTGATGTTTAGAAAAATAATTCCATGAAAGTAGAAAATAATGTTACTGCATGATTTTGTGTGCAGAGCGGTATGAGTGTGTGATATTATATTGGGCCTTCAGGTAATGGTCCATGACTGCAGCCCTGAGCTGTCAACAACAGTGTGCGCACTGATTTAACTATATTTTTGGGCAAAACTTCCTGCACTTATGTCATTGGTGGCGTCGACAGTGGTAGGCTGATTGTGCTCCAGACGAGGCCTGCAGGATGTGGCCGTGTTTAGAAGCCAATTTGACATAGTGGCTAAACCCTGTGATTAAGTACGGTTTAGTTTTTCTGTGGGAGGAAGGCTGATGTTCATCGCAGCATCTGACCGATTGTTTTCTGTACGAAAGTCCACAAACCGGTAATGTTTTAAACTGCAGAATCACTCCAGAACAGCAGCGGCTTTGTCGTATTTCACTCACACCATGACTGCTGCATGTGTTTGGTAACAGTCTGCTTCAGGCAGCGTTTAAAGGCAAGTGATGATATTACCTCAAAAACAATAAAAATGTACTTAAGAAAAGCTGAAAGGAGATCTTTTGAGACAGAGAAAACAAGTGTCACTTCAGATCTCACCAAAACAAACGTAAAAATATTCTTAAATGTATCCTTTTACATGTAGAAATCATGCAGTTAATGTTAAAGAGAGAAAAACAACTTCCAAGGGACACATGGACTACAGCGAGACACAACACGGACAAAAAAAGACACAAAATTACCTTAGAGGCACAAAACGTCCAGACAAAGAGACGTAAAAAGGCCAAACAAATTCACAAAATTACTTCAAACAGATAAAATGACCAAAAAAGACACAAAATTACCTCAGCAACATAAACTGGCTTCAAAGAAACACAATATGATGTCAAAGAGACAAAAAAAGGCCACAAAGAGACACAAAATTACCCCAGCGACACAAAAACAACTACAGTGACAAACCAAATGATGTTAAAGAGAGAAAAAGGTTTCTTCAGGACTTTAACAGGTCACAAAATGAACAAGAAAAACGCAAAACATGACGTCAGAGATACAAAAAGACCAAATAAAGACACAAAATTACCATAGCGATACAAAACAACTGCAAAGATTCATAAAAAGACTGTAAGAGACACAAATGACCAAATAGACACAAATTATGTCAAAGACACAACATAAAATCGTATTTTCGAGGTATATTTATGTAAAACTTTAATGGCAAAAAGGGCAAACTTTAAAATGTTTAAACACAAAATAACTTGACTTAAAGTTTTCTGTGTGTGTTGTGAGCTTTCAACGCGTGTGTCACGTCTTCAGCCTTAAAAAACATGCAGGAACATGTTTTTTTAAAAAGTCACGGAGGTCCAGTTTCCTGATTTAGGGCTGTGTAATTCCTGTAATTCCAAATTATTTTTTGTTCTGACTTTAATTTTGGTTTGAGCCTTTCGAATCGATAAGTCACCAGGACAAAGAACGATTGTCTGTTTTACGTCTTCCTTCCAAGAAAACAAATTGCTCTATAGTTTCTACTAAAATCAGAGCGTTTCCAGAAAAAAACAAAACATTTCCAGTAACAGAATAACACGGGGTCAGTGACCGGGACTCAGAAGCCTCCGTTTTCCTGAAAAGCTGTAAAATATTTAGTAAAAAAACTCAAACAGAGAGGAACAAAAGATTTACAGGACAGGGTTGTCAGCTGTGCAGGAGCTTGTATAACTTCATAAATTAGTGAAATATGTGCTTATAAATATGAAAATACAGCACTAATATCAGCAGGCAGCATTATGCCATAAGGCCCAGTTAAAGCTGGACCATTAATGCAGAAAGAATGTACTAGTTATAATTATTATTCGTTAGTGTTATTCAAATTGCACTAATTTTACTGTAAGATGTTTTGTTGGACTGATAGATTTGAGGTTTTTTACTGTGACAAAGAGTAACTGTTTTGTTACTCCTCCTAAAAGTGACTTGAATTTTACATTGTTATATCTATTTTGCTGTTGGACTGCTAAATGTAGATTGCACTACATTCATTTACTTGAGTAGAACAAGCTCTTACATTAATTTTATTTTGGAGAGACTTTATATATAACTGTAAAACACAGATTATCTGTTAAGACTGGGCTATTTTTTGTTGGGGAATAATGCCCTGCAGTGTATGACAAGTTTTAAAATATTATTTTCAGTAAATTTGTTGTGACATTAATCGAGAAATAAAAAATAATAATTATACCAATAAATAAAAAAAGATAAAAAAAAATAATCATTAGGTACAGCTCTAATCAGGCTATTTCTGCTTGTTTTTATGCTGCAGTAGTAAAAATTAGTCATCCTCATCATGCTGTGTTATGGTTTTAAAACTATAAAAACAGACGGAGAACGATTACAAAACAGGATGATGGTCATGGACATCACTTGATAACTATCATGTTTTTCCCGAAAGAGAAGTCAAGCCCCAAAAATTTTTGTCCAGCTTCGGCCCTGAGCGTCTAAGACAACAGAGGTGTCTTTTATGTCACATGAAAACCTGAACAAATTGTTTATCCAGATAAAAAAAAAAAACAGCCATAGTAATGAACTGTTGCTGTGTTATAAATGAGGATATATTGTGCTGTAGGCTTCGCTATCAGACACCCGACAGACACGGTGGTTCACTGACGATTCACCAGCATGAACGCGATTTTCATCATCGGCCATATCATCGGCATCGTCCCCATGTCCGTCTTGCTCCTCTTCCTCCTCACCAAGCTGATTTCCCGCCGCCGAGGCAGCCTTGTGCAGGACGGTTACGGCTACGCTGTGCTGATAACAGGCTGCGACAGCGGCTTTGGGCACCAGCTGGCTCGATGTTTGGACCACAAAGGGTTTGTGGTCTTTGCCGGGTGTTTGTTTCCAGAAGGGGCCGGTGCCCAGAGTCTGGCCTCACAGAGCTCCAGTAATCTGAAAATCCTCAAGCTGGACGTCACCAGCGACGAAGACGTGCAGCAGGCGAAGAAGATAGTCGAGGAGAACCTGCCAGAGAAAGGTGAGTTTCTAAAAAAAATGACCTTGTTTATCTTGGATGCAGCTTTAAAGGATATGGAAGCTCAATTCTGCCAAAAAAGGGGAAAAAATGAATGAAATGTTTGAAAAATAATACTCACTCAATACTCCAAATGTCCAAAATATGATTTATTGAATAATAATGTGTTAAAGTTATATATGTCCGAATCTCATAATTTTGTCTTAATAATTGTCATAATTGTCTCAATAATTGTCTTATATATGTCTGAATCTCGTAATTTTGACAAAAAATTGACTTTTTTTGCCTTAAAAATTTCAAAATTATATATCTAGTCATATATCTAGTCAGATATCTAGTCAAAATTATGACTAGATATCTCATTTTAACTTTCCTTTTCACAATTATGAAAACTTAAATGTTGCTAATGAGATATGGACTTGCTTGCCAATAATTTTGATGTTCTTTTTTATATTTCCTAAATGTTTCATTCTTTGTGTCTTTTTCTTGGCGAAGGTATTTTTTATCATTCTGAAAAGTATTCTTAAAATGCACAACTGCATTTAAAATCCTTAATTTGAGGAAGTGAATACCATTTATTATTCCTAAATTTGACCTCCTTGGGCTTCCATAAATAGATGTTAAAATTACAAAGTTAATATTTCAAAACTTAGACTTCTGAAGTCTAAATGTTGTCTTTGTAAGTCAAAATTAGACAGAGTCAGATTCTGAAATTTGGTTTTATGCATAATTGTGTCCAAATGACTCTTAAAACAAGATATCATCAGATGCAAATTTTATTGTTGTAATTTCATTGCTCAGTAATCCATTACATCATCTGCAAAATAAAAGCATCTGACTCTTTAATAATCTTTTTCTGAAGGTTTGTGGGCGGTTGTGAATAACGCTGGTATCTCTGACTGGGCCGAGATCGAATGGAGCTCTTTTGAAGATTTCCGCAACATGATCGACATCAACCTGTTTGGCTCCATCAGGACTTCTTTTGCATTTCTACCTTTGGTTCGCGCCGCCAAAGGTTAGCTTTAAAATCGAACCAAATTTCACTTGAACTTCACGTTCTGATTTCGTGGTGTTAAATGTAAAAATGTTTTTTGTTCCAGGTCGGATGGTTTACATGTCGAGCATCTTTGCCTTCTTTAACTGCCTGAACATGGGCGCTTACAGCGTGTCAAAGAGAGGACTGGAGGCTTTCGCAGATTGTCTGCGGGTTGAAATGGCCAGTTTTGGTGTGAAGGTATCGTGATTTTGCCAAACCACGCACACGCATCCTGTGACACTCAAGCACGGGGTGTAACATTGTGTCTGGGGGAGTTAAAATAATTTTCCAGTGGGAACTTCTTTTGAGTGCAAAGCCAACATTAATGAAGAAAAAAAAGCTTTCAAATTACACACTGCGCACTGTGTGCCTTTGTTATAAACTAAACTATTATAGAAAAATAAAATAATAAAAGTTGCCATTTTTAAACAATTAACAATTTCAAAAGAACACCTTGAAAACATAATTTCTCCTCTATTAACCTTTAGTTTTTTATTATTATTAACAGATAGAAACCCATCTCTGCCAAAAAAAAACATTGTTTACTAATTATTAATTTAAAATAATGTTTTAAGTTTTTTTATTTAATAAATTTGACTATTGGTTGTTTAAAAATTACACTTTAAAAAACATAATTTATCTTGTATGTACCTTTAATGTGGATAAAAGGAAAGAAGAGGGGATAATTTCTATCTATCTATCTAATTGTACAGAAGCTTATTGCTGTCAAAAGCAACAAAAAAGATATTTTAGAAATGAGAAAATTAAAACTTCTTACATATATCACATCAGTAAACATTTTTTTCATAATTTTGACAATTTTGGCTATTTCAAAAGCACACTTTGATAAAAAACAGATAATTTCTCTTTCAACTTTAATATGTATGGAAGCTCTTCATGCCAAAAGAAAAAAAAAGATGATTATTGTAATTCCAACACAAATTTATTTTATTTAATACATGAGTACATTTAAAAACAACTGTTGACCAAAGTGCTGTACAATACAAAAATAGTAAAAGTGATAAAAATAACAAAAATAACAGAAACAAAAAATAATGATGGTAATACATAACAGGGAAAACACCAAGAATTGGCAAAAATAAAGACTACTTAATGGTAATTCAAATGGTAAGCCGTAATTTTACAAGTTGCAGTTTGATTTTGATGACATTGCAGCAGATTTTTGGGGTTCAGGTTGAAACAATACACTTTAAAAAGTTAAACTTTGACTTGCTGTCTTGTATATTTCAGATTTTAAGATGACTGGCTGCTCATGTTAGCTGAATTTTGAACCTATAAACATCAGATTAAAAGCAAATGACCAAACAATTAAAGTTTATGTTGAAGCGTTAAAAGTCAAACCCAGTTTTTTCCATCGTTTTCAGGTCAGCATCATCCAGCCGGGTAATTTCGGCCAAGCCACCAGCATCGTGAAGACCAAAACGGGTTTGGATATTTGGAAAAAGTTAGATGACGAAAAAAAGCAAACCTTCAACCGGCAGTACATCGAGCTGGCAAACGAGTACTTCATGTCGACATGCAGGTCGGGGTTCAAGAACGGCGACATGGTCATCGACGCGTTGCTGCACGCCATCACGTCCAGTCAGCCGAAACACAGATACCTGCTGGCGTCTGCGGCGGATTCATTTTTCTTCCAGCTCTTCCCTTTTCTCCCGTCAGCCCTCAGCGACTCTGTGTTTTCTCTCAGCTCCATGTACGCTAAAAGAAAAGACATGCTCTACACCAAGTAGGAAAGAGTTTCTGAAGCAGAGAGGTCGTGGAATAATCACGATAATAATGTTATAATAATCTTGACTACGAAAAAGACTTAATTGGCTGCTGATGAGAGAGTGACGTCATCAATATTTTGTTCAGATTTGATCAATATAAATCTACATGGGGCCTTTTCACCGGCTGGCTGTGTGTGAGTGTGTGTGTGTCAGTATTACTCTTATTTTGTTTTTTTTTTAAATATTTTTTTAATTCTTCAGTTGTACCATATTTCTGTAATATGTACTTTGGAATATGAATGTACACGTGGTGCTTATTTGTGATGGATCTTTGCCAATTTAAATAACACTTTGATTGTAAATGTTGTTTAAACTTTAATTAAAAAAAAGTGAGTTTTAAAGAAAAAAAGAAACTTTGTTTTTGTAGCAAATTTTACAAAACAGTAAAAAAAAATGACAGAAAAAGATAAAACAAGATAAAAACAAACAGATTATTGACTAAAGTTCATGCTTGTTCTCTTATTTTGAAAGGGCAGTAAAATCCTAACCATGATGACTAAAAAATGAAGATTTTGTGTAGCCTAAGGGGGGCGATCACGCCGAGACGTGTTGGGCGCTCCTCTCTTGCTGCAGTGTTTTTCGGCACACACAAAAGTTTAATTATTTTCAGCTTTTCTGCTGTTTTTGGAGCGGTCACGCCTGGCACGACGCGTCTCATCAGGTCACATGGTGGCACTCTGTGACTCTGTGTCTACGTTTGGCGTTTTTTCAGTGTCACTCTGCATCAGCTGTTTCCTCTCCAGGATGCTGTAGTGATGTCAGTAAATGCACCTGTTGGGATGAAGCAGCATGTCATAATGTTTACTCAACAGTGCAGACACTGTCACCATGTGTGGATTAGGCAAAAGAGGCACATGGGGAGGTGTAATTCTTAAAAATAATAATTAAAAAACTTAACCCCTGAAAAATACATCTAACACAATCACAGAAAAATTATATCAAAATATAATATTTAACAAAAAATAGATATCAGGATAATAAAATGATGGATACTGGACATAAACATGAAACAAATAATCCTTAAAAAATAATAATTAAAAAACATAACCCCTCTAAATATATATAATATTTACAGAAAAATAATATCAAAATATAAATATAAATTTCATAAAATATGAAACAAATAATTCTCATAAATAATAAAAAAAAAAAAAAAAATCCTCAAAACACAAGTAATAATCACAGAAAAAAAGTCAGCATATAATTTTTAACAAAAAAAAATTCAACAAATAGTCAAGGTAAAAAAAAAAAAAAGTAGGTAATGAGTACAATTTGGTATTGACTGATAAAAAGGCTTTCCTTTTGGTGTTACAAAACAGGATTTTTGATAACTTTAAAAAACCTTTTAAAGTTAGATTTTATCTTAATGGAAAATTGACCCCTCTGGCTGGCAAGCGTTAAAATATTAGTGTTAGTTATGGTGTATTAAATTGATGCTTTTTACAGAAAATTAAAAGTGATCATGAGGACGCTCAGATTTGGGACAGTTAGGGTGAGGAACAAACAGAAACCTCACATTGATTTGGCAAATTAAAACAGAAAAAAAAAATCAAAAGCTATGGCCTGATATGACCTTGTAGTGTTAACTATTGGCTAATTTAGCAACTTTAAATAGATTATATTCTTGGGACTGATATATATCAGAACATAATGACAGTTACTGTGCAATTTTTGGCCAACAAATCAAAATATTTGGACGAGGGTGTGATAACAGGATTTCGCTCTGGTTTGACGTCGCCACACACTAATAGACATGGAGCATTTAACTCATCATTTTATTGGAAAAGTCACCAAATCCATAAATAAATAATTGCACTGGATGCTTGAAAAACAGAAAATGACTAAGCTGCTGTATACCTTAAAGACTGGTTTGCCAACTCAGTCCCCAAAATAAACGTTGGCAGTGGACGATGCTGTGAACCAGAGACATTTGTGCACTTTTTTGAAACTTTATGTTTCTTTATGTAGAAACAACACTGTTGTTTTAATGTGGTTATGTTTAATGTCCGTGTAAAAACACGGGACATTATTTTTAAGAGTTATAGTAAGAGAGAATGAGATTAAATTATTTTGTTACTAAAAATACCCCCTCACCCTGTGTCGCAGTCACACCCAAATGTTCAAATTCTGCCTGTGTTGAATTTACAATTAACGCTGTAAAAAACATTTTTTTAAAAATAACCGTGTTTTTTTCCCTCCTGCAGAATGCTTCTCTTGTCAACTTGCGAATGCTCATCGTCTCACGTCATTTCAAGACATTTCACTTATCAACGTACTCTTGACAACAGAAGTATGTGTTGTTCTTTGTTCACAAATTCACGGTTTACAGAGTTACAGATATCAGACATGGGTGGAAATATTACAAAATCTTGCTTTTGTTACCACAAATATGTCTGGAAATCTCTAATTTTTATTTTATATTGCTGCTACAAACATGGCTGTAAATCTTACAAACTTTCGTTCAAACATATTCGCTTTTGTTGCTGTTCTGCAGCTCGGCAGTCTCAACCACAGCTGAACATTAGATCGTTAGCACTTTTTTCTGTGTTTTATTTATTGTAAAATGAGCATTAAGTTGAATCAAATTGAGTATGATGCTGGATATCTAAACTCTGCGAACCCTCGTCACGTCTTTTGATCCTCAGCATGTGATAACATCGGTTCAAAATGTACAGCCACGAAGAACAACAAGTGCATTTGTTGTCACGAGTATGCCGATGAATTAAATGTCTTTAAATCAGAAGCTCTGTGTGACATGAGACGATGAGCAAGCGGTGATAAGAGAGGCATTCTGCAGAGGAGAAAAAACAGGTCACAGTTTGTATGGTGCAAGTCTTTTTTGTTTTCTTTTCCTTTAAAAATTAACTGAAAATTCGCTGTCGCTTGCAGACGGACAGACAGCACCTGCAGCAGGGGAAAGTGGGAATACTTTTTCACCACAAGATGAAACAGTTGTGTTTGTGTCAATTGTATGTTTTTTTTTTATATAATAACCCCTTTTTTTTATAAGCAGCTGGCCCTCAACTACTGTAAAGTAACCTAATTTGGTCCCCATTAAAAGAAGTTTGGACACCCCTGGTTAAAAAAAACAGTCAACACTAAGAAATACCTCTGCAAAAAACAGCATTATAGACGGTAGAATATGTTAACAAAATGCATCAATTTATTAAGAAAAAATCCTAGTATAATGTTTTGCAAAAAGTGCAAAAGTCACTGGAATATAATTCAAAAATAAAAGTAACTTCAAATAAAATATTATTTAAAGTAAATTTAAAAAAAAGAAATAAATGCAAATAAAAATGTAAGCAGTTAAAAACAAATTGTCAATGTTATATAATGCAAATCTAAAAATAAATACAAATAAAATAAATATAAAAAATAAACAAACAAAAAAAATGAATCTAGTTACAACATCTGTTTAAAAATATATGGTAGAGAAAAATCAAAGCCAATTAAATATAATCAAATCAAACTGACTAAATTACAGTATAATCAAAATATTGAAATGCATCCTTTAAAAGCATCTGTTTAAAATCAAATTGGGTTTTGTCAAGTTTTTAGCAAAGCAATTTGATCGTAAAAAATGTCAACCGTGCCGTTAAAATGCCTGTTAAAGGTTAAGGGGAACACTTTGAGAAAAGTGCTGTCGTTGGCCTGATTATATCATGTGGATGATAATGGAGAAACCCAAGAGAAGGCGCTATAACTTATAACTGACAGTTTCTTTCATTCAGTGTAATTAGCCCATCAGAGCCTTAATAGTTATATATTACTGGTCTTATTATCTTCTCTCTCTCATCTTCTCTGATTCTTTGATAATTGTGTTCAAGTGTCCTCATTCCCACTTTTTCATTCATGTGATGGAAATTTGTGGTTTTCTAGTTGGCATGAAAATCAGTTCATTTTGCTTCAGTGACACAAAGATGAGTTACATCAAACGCTTTTGTTCCTTTTTCGTCTTTCGTTTTCTCAATTTTTCACTTCATTTTCTCCTCACTGAATATTTGGTGATTGGTTTTGACATTACGTCGTAAAAGGCAAATCAATTCAGTCAAAGAAAAAATATTCTGCTGGAAAAGACACACAGTTTGAGAAAGTGCACAAAGGACGTTTTAATCCACCCGTAGCTAATTTCTCAATCAGCTTTAATTAATTATTGTGCATTTTAAAGATTTTGTGCAACAGCTGAACAGATTAGCAGCATGTTTAATAATCAATTAATCGCTTGAGTCATTTATCAAACAAAAAAAAAGCAGATAATTCACTAAGAAATTTCAAAATGAGGGGAAATCAAGTGAAAAATGTCCTTCATCAGAGAGTTTTTGTAACTGATTAATCTCTTTTGATATGCACAGACAGAATTTATTTATTAATTTAATTGCATTTTTCTTTAATTTTAATTCCCAGTTTGGTTCTAAAACATCCCGGAGAGCCACGGAGGCAGGAAGAGTCCGACTGTTCCCAGCAGACACACGATAATGAACATCCACAGGAAGATCCGGTCGACAACCATGGCGACGTACTTCCAGTCCTCCTTCACCTGCAGAGAGGGAAAAAAGAAGAAGAGAAGAGAAGAATTTTGAAAGTAAAATTAATCACGTCCAGTCTTAAAATTGGCATCAGGACTCACTGAGAAGTCTGCGTCTTCGGCTCTGAGGTGCTCTGCGATGTAGGTCACCCCCTCCAGCGCTGAAACCACCGCAGGAGACAAAACAGAGGCAGATGAACTCTGGATCGAACCATGCTCCAAAGGAGGGGTGTCTAAGACAAAGCTGAGTGAGGAGTCGCTCTGCGGGAGGAGGATGTAACGCAGAGACGGAGGGAAAGGAGGAGAGAGCGGGGAAATCCTCGGTTGTTTCGTAATAGACCAGCGACCTTCACCCCGAAACTCCCCAAGTGATCTGTGTTCATGTAACCGTGAAGGTCACAGTAGTGGATTTCATCCAAGGAGTCGAGCTGGTGGCTGCTGTGGGAACCATCGTTCTGGTAACCACGGAGATCGATGTCGGACTCCTGAGTGAGCCAGGTGGACGAACTGTGGGAGGGGCCTGGGGTCCGGATGGGGAGGAGTTTATCAGTCAAATGGCGGCGCCTAAAAACGACAAAGTGAGTTTGTCAACCCTTTGAAACCTCAGAAAACTGGCTGGATTTCTTTCACAAAAAAGGCAACAAGCAACCAAAGAAGAAAATTCCACAAAATTAGCAAGAAATGACTAAAAAAGTACAAGAAAATTACCTGAAAATTTGTAAACAAAACAAAACAGTCAACGACATAAAAAGCAACCCCACAAAAAGACTTGACACAAAAAAGTGCTTAAAAATTATAATAATTCTGTGACATAATTTAAAATATGTAATTATGATCATTTTAAAAATTTAATCTAAACCAAACAGCTGACAGATACATGTAGAGACTCGCTGATGGACATTGTGGAGCATTAAGCAGCTAAAGAGCCAAATATTTACTTCTAGAGTTGGTGGAGACCAAAAACGAGCTTAAAGGAAATGAGTATTGGGCTCCAAATTATGTGCAAATAAGTAGCAGGTTGACTACATCAACTTAAAGGTTATGATGTGTCAGTGATAAGTTTACAGCTTGTTTCTGCTGTCCCCAAGTGGACAAAAACTGCTAATGCAGCTTTAAATTAGAAAGGAGTTTCATTACTCTTGAATACTTGTACTTCTGCTACTCGCACCCTATGTACAAATGGTCAAGTTTTCACCATGTGAAGACCAAAAATCTGGTCAATAAACAATTATTTTGTGTGTTTTTACTTACGGATTGGGATAAACACAGTACATTTTTGACAATAAAAGAAAGAAGACAAGAAAAACTACAATGATTATAAAATAAAATTAATAGTATTAATAACAAAATGGAAAAATAAGGAAACTTAAAAAAGAAATAATAAACATGGTATGCGCATATAGAAAACGTTTTAGTAATAATAGGAAAATAGGGTAATAAAATAAATGAGAAATAATGATAAAATGAAAAGAAAACAAGAAAAACAACATGTACCTATTCAAAGTTTATTATATAATGCACTTTTATTTATTGGATGGATTTTTTTGAGTGTCCAAATATGGCATCCACATTACTTTTTGACAATGTAAACAATGCAATTTGTAGCTTACATACAGTCCTTAAAATGTCCCATCTTAAGGGCTGATTCACAAAAAGATAGGGCAAGGAATGTCAGCGTAAGAAAGAGAGATCATATAAGAGATTTAATATCCCAGTCTGTCAGTGTGCTCCAGTTCGCACCAACTCTCTGAAGACGATAAGAATTTTTTTGTAAATGCATGTAGTGATGCATGTGAAAATGACTGTTTTTCCAATGAGGTTATTTTGCATATAGGCCAATTTTGCACCAATGTATGCATTACTTTAAAATTGTCCATGCATATAGCACAGGACCCAGGCATTTCACCCCTTTCACTGTATTTGTCTCATTTGTGCAGGTTTAGCTGCTGCAAAAGTCATGCAGAGTGTCTATAATAAGGACAAAGTGGATGATTTTGACTTAATGATGTTTCCATGCAGTAAACATGGCGTCCGTCTCACCTCACAGGCCTGACTCCATGCTCTGGACGCTTCATGCACAGCCAGCGTGGCACCGCCGACAGGAAAAGCCTCCGAACCCATCGCGGCATGGTGTGCGTCGCAGACGAGCGGTGGTGCACGTTCAGCACAAACACGGTGATGACGATGGACAGCGTGACGAAAATCATGGTGAAGAGCAGATACTCCCCGATCAGCGGTATGACCAGCGACGTGGACGGGATGATCTCGGTGATGAGCAGCAGGAAGACGGTGAGCGACAGCAGCACGGAGATGCATAGCGTTATCTTCTCGCCGCAGTCTGAAGGGAGGTAGAAGACGAGGACGGTGAGGCAGGAGATGAGGAGGCAGGGGATGATGAGGTTGATGGTGTAGAACAACGGGAGGCGGCGGATGACGAAGTAGTAGGTGATGTCGGGGTAGATCTCATGGCAGCAGTCGTATTTCTTGGTGTTGTAGGTGCCAACAGCGTTGACAATTGCCCACTCTCCGCTCTCCCAGTAATCCTAGAGATTACATATATTTTTAGCGTCTCAAGAGATTTCTTACAGACATTCATGGTCCACAGAGGATAAATCCTACCTGATAACGGCGCTGGATGAAGGGTTAATGGTTCACCAAAGTTATTACGGTTAGTCTTTGCACCAATTTTTTGGTAATTCACCCAACATTAGTTGAGACGTCTCGCTTAAAAACACTCTTGAGAACCTCAAGAGAAAAAAATCATGGGATCATCAGGGTTCATCCTCTGGGAACCATGAATGTTCATACCAAATTTAATGGCAGTCATTCACATAACATCGAGATAATTCACTCGAGACCTAAACGTTGGATCGCTTGACTAAAATGTCAGTAGTTTTCCGGACGTAAGAAAAGTATGGAAGACCATTTCTCCCAGTGCGATGTGTAAAGTGAAAAAGTTCCTCATTATAATAAGAATCTTTATCGAAATAATGTGTCAGTATCACAAATTAAACAGCAACTCATTTCAAAATAATGAGACACTTTCTCAAAATAATGAATTATTATCTATAATATGATGATAAGCATTTTTGAGTAGTATCTCAAAATTATGGCTTAATTTCTTACAATAAGGATTTAGTATCTAAAAATAATGTGAATCTTTTTGAAAATAATGACAAACTTTCTGAAAATAGTGTCTTGGTGTCTCAAAAATAATAACAAAGTTAATCAAAATATTCAGCAACTTTCTAAAATAATGTCAAACTTAAAAAAAGAAAATAGTGAAAAACTCTCTCAAAATAATGACTTAGTTTCTGAAAATAATAAGTTAATATTTTAATATAATAAAAAATTACTGAGTTTCTCAAAATAATGACCTATAGAGTCTCATTATTTTGAGAAAGGAAGTCATTATTTTGTGACATTTTTCTTATTAGAATTTATTGTTTAATCACGCTTGCAGAAGTGAGCACGAAGCAGTACGTTACTTAGAAACTGCCTTCGCAGGCTAACTTATATTTAACTCTTTTGCTAAGAAAATCTAGACACCTTTAAAAAAAATGTCAGCGTTTTAAACATGAGGAATCTCTCCAGGATTAAGCGTTTCGTCTCCAGAGAAGCTAATTCATGCATGTTGTTTTCTCCAGAAGTTAAAGCTGCAGTGCAACAGCATCACGCTGTTTATTAGAAAGTAGGCAGGCTGAGCGTTTAGCTGGAAAACTTCTGCAGACAAAAGGTTGAGGAGACGCGTGTGTGAAGCACTGATAAAAAAGGTTAAGAGGCAGAGCTGGGAGATCACATGAGAAGAGGAGTGCCAGTTTTGGCTAAATGACTCAAAATCAAACAACCTTCAGGTCCACTGTGTTCTCAAAGGGCTCCAGGTCGATTTTGGCGCGGTCGTACGTCCAGGAGCCAAACTTCATTTTGCAGCTTTGCTGGTCGAAAGGGAAGAAGGTGACATCAATGGAGCAGGAAGACTTGTAGATGGCGGGTGGCACCCAGCGGATACGACCGGTGTGAAATAGATGTGCCTTGGTCATGTGGGTGACGGCGAACTCTCCGTCTGCACTGGAGAAAGGGCACGAAACAAAGCCATCAACTTACCATAAAAACAAATCAAATTCATTAAAAATAAAAATAAAAACTCAAAAAATAATAATTAAGATGAAACATAAAGTCATGCGAGTCAGAACTGATAAAAAAATATAAAAATGAAATAAAATAAAATAATGAGATAAGATAAATATACATGATAAAAATAAATAAATAAGATAAATTAATAGATAAAACAGTAAACCAATATAAGTTAAAACCAAGAAAATACATTTAAAAAATAAAATAACAGCAAGGTGGGAAAATATTTTAAATTGACAAGAAGGAGAAAGGAACCCAATAGTAAAGTATTATCCAGATAAAAGGGGATTTTTCACACTTTTTTGTTTAGAAAAGCTCCCAAGTTTCCATCTTATTACGTTTAAAACTCAAACCAATAAACCTGCAGCCATGCGACGTTTAATAATTGATCACTGAATGTTAACGACGCTGTATTCATGATGCAAGCTCATTTACACAAATGCTGAAGGAGGAGAAAGTTTCGTCTCCATCCAGACAAATTTAAGGATTAATACTTCCTCGGGGCCCTGAGGGGGGGAAACCAGACTTTGACTTAAAATGATGCAACATCGCTGCACAGACGCACAGAATCGGGGTCATTTATTCAACAGGATAATTTGCATGTTTCACCAATTGGTATGCAGGAATATGCAGAAATGCTGTGGTATCATCAAGATGTTTGGCTCCATATGAGTGACCTTCCCTCCTTAAGCGCTCTCAGAGGATGAGGACGTTGTTATGGATCAAGCGGGTAATTGATCACTACAGATAATTTCCAGCTCCACCTACAGAGATGTGAAGTCGTGTCCGTTTAAAGTGTCCTTGGATGGCTGTGTGTGTGATGGATTTAATATCAGCAAAATTACTATAAACGGCTTTATTGTCGAGAAACAAGAATTAACAGTGGGCCTTTGCTCCATGTTTTTTTCAAAACCGTGGAGCGACTTAACAAGACATGGCCCAAAAAAAAAAGAAATAGAAAAAAAGAAATTAGTAAAACTTTACAAGAAATTTACCTGAAAATAAGCATATTTACAAAAAAATACATATAAATAAATACATTAATAAAATTACAAATGAAAATTTAAAATATATGCTTTTTTTCCTACTTAAATATATAATCATAATAATTATATTTTTTTCTGGGTATTTTTCCATAGTTTTTTTCTAATAATTATCTAATAATTCTCCCCCTTAACGCTAAATCTCTGGTAATTTTCCTTGTCACCTTTTACTAACTTCTCGCAAATTTTGGGGCATTTTTTGCCAAATACTACATTGCCCACTTTCCTCATGTTTTTGAAATAAATGGCACCCATTAGCTCAGATTTTAAAATGTTAAATAGCTTGTTAGAGGCGTCTGAATGTAGCAGATGAAAACTGATGTCAAACTAGGTTTAAAGGAGTTAACAACTTGTCCAGCTTATCTGTTAAGTGTGAAGATGTGTAGAGTTTGTGCAACTGAAGCAAGCTGCAGGTTTTTGGTGTTAAATGTGTCATTTTGTGTTTTTTTACTTGTTGTACAGCACAATGTCGGGCACCCAGATGAGCTCGGAGGGGACTCTGATGGACGTCACATTATCGAAGTCGGCGGGACTCCACTGCAGCTTGTAGTCGGTCCATTCCTGCCAACAGGTACACAGTCAAAAGTCAAAAATCTTGTTTGAACCTGGTTTAGTCCTACCGTTTTTATACAAAAAAGACCAAATTGAAGAATCGGTACAATCGATTGTAAATAAACTACAAATTAAAAACTGTAAATTAAAAGATAATTATTTTCTAACCTGGACCCTATTTACACACATTTTTGAGTCAAAGGGAACAATAACTTTTGGAAATTGGGCAGATTGTAATGAAACAGCCTGGAAATCGTTATTGCCAAACACACCAGACTCCATTTAAATAAACAGTAATTTTAACTTGTATAGCGCCAACATATTTTCACATCTAACCGCAAGAATTAAGGGTTAATTTCAACTAAACCAGATTTGGGGATTGTTGGAACAGTGGAAAGATACACCAGGATGGCTTTTGTGAGTTTTGTTTTGTTTCTGTCAACCTTACATGAAGTTTGTTAGATGATGCTAAAATTACTGTTTATTTAAATGGAGTCTGGTTGGTTTTGAGATGGTGTTTTTTTTAGGTTGTTCTGGTTAAACAAAAAGGATCTAACTGTTTAACAAAAAGGTTAATCTCTATAGGGATCCTTTCTGTAATGTTGTCAGACCATTAGAATAATTTGAGCCTGTCGGTGGCAAAAACAAACATTTTTAATGGACGTAAACTGACCGTGCACAGTTGCCCCTGAACAGTACACTTCATTGTAGCCCTTTTTTACTACTGCTGGCACTGTTAACGCTAAATACTGGACCAATTTCAAAAGTTGTGGTTCCCCTTATACAAAAAAATAAAAAACAAAACATGAGCAGTTACGGTCCAAGCTGGAAAATACTGAACTTACTCTTTAATATGAAAATCAGCATCCGAGAAATCACATTTGTTTGGTTGTTACTGATAACTTCAGCCTCTATACTGATCACACACACACACAAACATGTCAGTTTCTTCTGCACCTGTTTCAGCCACACGTTGGTCGTCATCATCTGATTCTTCTCATCCTGTTTTTGAGACAAAAAGCGACAAAAATTGGGATTATTAGCTCTTATTATGAAACTCTCACGTGTTAGTTTGACTGCTTTTAAACTCCAAAATATTTTTAAAAAAGCAAAGAAAAGTGTGTTTAGGGTCTATAGATATGTTTGTGTGTTCCCACCACGTCTATCAGCTGTGCGATTGAGAGGCCGAATTTGACGATAACCACGTCGGTGATGTTTCTCGCGGGACGCGTCCACTTGCTGTAGCCCCCAAACAAGCTCCTGAAGAGCTCGTCCTCAGTGTGACCGTGAGTCCAGTCTTCAGCCAGCACTGAGGGAGAGACGCAGACAAGAGATCATTTATCATTATAATAATAATAATTTTTAATCATCATCCAAACACTGAACTGCACACGTAATCTTAAAATGCCACCAAATTCCAACCACCTGATCATAAAAATAATAATAAAAATAATGACGATAATACACATTTTTTTAGTAGTCAATTTTAAGCAAAAAAAAAAAAAAAAAAAAAAGTGTTTATCCTCTGGAGACTTTGAGTTATTTAAATTAACTAGTGATAATTTGTGGATGTGATATTGGTTAGACTGAGAGATAAGCCATTTTTAATTTTTTTTTTTTGATTTATTTGTTAAATTTAAGCAGCCTGAGGATCTTGTGGATTGAAACGTTGCCTTGTGATAAAAAAATAGAACAAATCAAATAAATCAATAAATAGAATAAAATAGATAAAGAAAAAGCAGAACAAAATTGCCCTGTGGGAGTTTAACGTTTTTCTGTTTTTATGCACAAAGTACATTTTCTGTCCTGCACCTGTGTGTATTTTGACTGGATGTGCATACATTAGTTTCTCTTTTTATGATAAATTTAAGGGCAACATTCATCTACACACTAGAAAGTGTAGTTAGATGATTATCTTGAGACTTGAATTATTTATTTATTTGTTTTTTGTGGAGTCTCAGCAGCCCAGTCGTCAGAAGAAAATGTTTGCATTGTACGTTTTTGCAAACCACAAATACGTCACATTTGTATGTTTCATATGTATCATTTCAATGTTTTTTAAAGTGACGTAGATATGAGCTGAAGAGAAGTCTGGTTGTGTTGTAGCGAGTCATTGCCGTCTGTCCAGCAGCTTTTGGAGCATGAAAAGTCTTTCACAGTCATCGCTGCATTTCCAGCCAAGTGATGTTTTCTTTTGCCTGACCTGAGCACACTTTTGTTTAAACCTAAAGTCTCAATGTATCCGCTGCATAATAACGTGCAAACATGACAGACCCTTTGCACAGAAAAAGGACAGTTCCAACAATTTGTTTGCCGGCTGCATATCTCCTTTTTTGTACCCTGCAAAACTCCTGATTTTGTTGTTGTTTTTGCAGATTAAATGCAGGGGATCCTCCACTGGCACTTTTTTGATAAACAAACTATTTTTAACATTTTTTTGCACTCTGGGACCTTATGTATACCAAAAGTACAAAGGTAATACCCAGTGTGAATAACTTTATTTTAACTTTATTTTTAACTTTTAAATGTGTACATGAGTACACAGATTTTCTCATAATTGTTTTAATTATTCAAGAAATACAGACAGTTCTGAACAAAACTTACTTCTTAATTTAGTTTTTGGTGTTTCTTATCGATGATACTTTTGACCTTCCTCTCACTCCAAGATTTTAAACAGCTATTCTCTTTATAATTTTCCTTTCATTGGGCTTAAACCAAAGCACTTATAGTTGGGAAAGTGAGAGGCAATAATGTATCCCAAGTCTTAAAAAAAGGCAATTACCTGAACTTTATTGTTTCCACAGGTTCAGACTGCGATCTCCCGCAATTTGATTAAATTTTATGTCATGCAGCAAAATCATCAGAGATAATTGAACTTTAAAATCAACACTCAAAGCCAAGTTTTCTGGCAGTCACCATTCATGGGAGTCATAATTTCATGCTTGAAATAAACCTCTTTAATCCGAGTGTTTGACCTTTTTGTGTCGGACGTGATTTGATTTGTCTCGCGGGTTAAATGAACAGTGGCGGAGGCTGCATGTGGTAAAAATATCTTCTTCTGTTCACTTCAGGGCCAGCAATCTCCTCCTTCCTCCGTCTTCTCTCAACACACAGCTTTGAACTCTGGCAAGCAATCTGGCATCACCGGCAAGCAATTTAGGATTAGCCAGTGCACGAAACAGCGAGCCAAGAGCACAAACTGTGCAAATGTGTGTAACGCCAGTTTTTGTGATTATTGGCTATTTATAACCGACAAAATGATGTTTCAGGTGAGGCTCTGCCAGTGGAGGAGAAACGGATAACGTGTTGTGGGATTGCGTTGCAGTTTGTGTTGCAGGATTCAGACTTTTTCCAGCACTGATGTCTGCACGTAAACTCCCTATTTTATGATTTCTAACCTATTTTGTCTCATTCTCAACAAATTATTCTGGTGTATTCGGGTGTGAAAAAGTACTTTTGGCCTCTTTTGACCTGATTGCCCGATAGAGAAAATGTTGGGTTTTTTTAACCACTTTTGTTGCTAATTCATCCTAGCCCAATTGCCAGAAAAAATGTTGGAATTTTATGTTTCTGCATACGAAAAATGACATTTCTATGTTATTATGTCGCGGATACATTTAAACTCTACATTTCTACAATGCTGCAGTTGGTTTGTTGTTGTTCTAGGGACAAAAATCACTTTGTTTTGACATGTTTTGACAAATAAAAACAATTCCTGATTTTGGGGGCACAATCCCTGCATCAGATGCAGCGATGTCTTGGTATAAACCGCTGCTTTTCATGCCATGATCCAGGCAGAAAACGCAGCGAGCTCTCCGTGAACTAACGCTTTTCATGCCTCTATCCTGGCAGGAAACGCAGTGATGTCTCCAAAAAAAAAAAAAAACACTTTTCAAGGCTATAATTTACGGGAAATGCAGCGATGTCTTGCTAAAAATAGCATCGGTCTCTTGTCAGGAAAAGTAGAAACTAACCATTTCTTCTGGCGCTCTCCCGGCTGGAAATGCAGCAGTTTCTTAGTAAAAAAAAAACGAATGCTTTTCGTAGCACTACGTATATCCCAGCAGGCTATGCAGCGATGTCTCGGAAAAAAGTAACCTCTTTTTGTGGCATTATCCTTGCAGAAAACACAGCAATGTCTTGTTAAAAAAAAAAAAAAAACACTTTTTGTTGCACTATCCCAGCGGGAGATGCAGTGATGTCTTGGTAAAAAAAAATCTCTATCTCTATCTTGGCAAGGAAACAGTAATGTTTCAGTAGGAATCAACTGCTTTTTATGCCAGTATCCCAGCTAAAAATGCAGCGATATCTCAATAAAAACAACTCTTTTCCGTTGCACAATGCTAGCAGAAAAATATAGTGAGGTCTGTACATAACAATTGCATTCAATGCCACATTTCCCGCCAGAATAACAGTGACAGGTTGCTATAAAACACTCACATTTGGTGCCTAAAAAGATGCTGGAGACACGGCAATGACTCAATAACTCATGACCGCTTTTTGCTGTTTGTGAGGCTGGTTTCATGATGACAAAAGTCAGCTCATATGTAATATCACTTTATTTTATGATACTTAAAGCAAATGTAACATATCAGTGGAAACCTTTGTGTTTTACTAGCTGTGTTTTTGTGTGTCTTTTGCTTTGGTTACATATAATGTTAAATGCTCACGGACCCTACAAGAATATAAAACTGGATTTTATTATTATTATTATTATTATTTATTATCAGAGACTGAAAAATGCCTTTAAGTACTCATGAAGCCAAGCCCAAAATATTGCAAATCATTAGTAAGTGGCAGAATTATTCTCTTATGTTGACTCGAGATACTTATAGTCATGTAAAATTTATATGGATACAGTAGCATTGCTGTAGGAGAGTAAATTGCTTAAGCTACTTGAGAACACCAAACTCCAAATTTTATGAAATCACTAGTAAATAAGGGAAAAAGTAGTATTGCAGATATAAGATGCAAAAACAAGATTGTTTTAGGGGTTTGGAAAATGCTTTCAGGTACCCATAATATTATTAAAGTTCCTTTGGGGTATACAGGAGGTTTAAGTAGCATTTTAGTATTATGTGACTGTAAAAATCACCATTAAATTAAAGGACATTAAAAGGGTTCAGGTGCCAGAGTTCAGAAGGTATCCAAATATTATAAAATCACTATTAAGTAGCAGAATTTTCTTTTCAAGTCCTTACAAAAACTATCATAAGAAGCATATTAACATTTCTTTCACAACTTCATAGAACCAGGGAAATACTGTAGATGCAAAAACAAGACTTTAAGATTGTTTAAGGGGTTTAAAAAGTTCCTTTCCTGATTTACAGGAGATTTAAATAACATTTCAATATTATGTAACTGCAAAAAATCACCATTAAATGACATTAGAAAAACACTGTGCACTTTAAATGTATTTATCCTGTGAATTCAATCACCCAGGAAAAAAGTCCTATTGTGGATTTGAGATTATTACCAATTATTACAAAATTTGATGATAAGAGTTTGAAATATTCCGGAGTGCCACACAGACGATATAATACCACAAGAGGTAATAGTATTGTAAATTTAAATATAAGCATATATATAGGTGAATATTGTAATAACTTAAGATATTCTGTATTTGCTTTTGTTTTTGTTTTTTATCAAAACATTTCACCAAAAGTCGCTATAATTGAAATCTCTGAAGCTGCGGAGCTTCGACGGTTTCACTCACCGGAGTTCATGCAGATGATCCAGCAGCAGAAAAGCGCTGAAGTCGCGGGAAAATCTCTTTTTAGCTCCATTTGAATAAATACAAACACAATGCACAGAAATAAAATGAAGATCAGGCTGTTTAAAA
Organism: Plectropomus leopardus; assembly: GCF_008729295.1. Classification (NCBI taxonomy): domain Eukaryota; kingdom Metazoa; phylum Chordata; class Actinopteri; order Perciformes; family Serranidae; genus Plectropomus; species Plectropomus leopardus. Next base: position 2,548,693 of record NC_056486.1, on the reverse strand, counting down.
TGGGTTGCGCCTTTGTTTGTCCATGGTCATGTCCTGCTCGCGCTCAAACAGCTGGATGGATCAAAACCTCCGAGGATGCTTTATCGCCCACTGTCATCAGCACGCGATCACATCACAATAAAATGCCTATAGGGGCTGGACTCTGTCAGTGTGGGCTAATGGTGACATTATTATTTTTTTATGGTTAAAACAGTCTTAAATATTTCTACTTTTTTGCTGCAATTTGCAGTTTTAGATTATTAAGGTGTTATAAAATATAGCTTTATAATTAACAGAATATGTTAACAAAATGCATCAATTTATTATGAAAAAAAGATATTTCCCGAGTATAATGCTTTGTAAAAAAGTGCAAAAGTCATGTAATATAAAACAAATCTGAAAATTAAAGTGACCTCATGCAATAAACTTATAGATATACTAAATAGACAAAAATCAAAAAGAATCTAGTTAAAAAAATGTATAAAATATTTGGTTAAAAAATTGAAAAACAAACAAACATATAAACAAAAAAATAAAAATTAAAACAAATAATAATGAATCTAGTAAAAAAAAATGCTTGAAAATGTATGCTAAAAACCAATAGTCAATTTAATATAATTACAATAGAATTGAATAGAATTATAGTATTATCAAAAAACTAGATCATGTAAAAAAAATCTGTATAAAATGAAATTGGGTTTTGCTGGGTTTTTGGCAAAAATCATCATTCATTAAAGTGATGTACATCACATTAATGCATCACTAATTATATCACAGCCATATAGGCTAATCATTGTGGAGGACCAAACCTGCAATAATAAAAAGTTATTAAATAAATTACTCAATAAATGCATTGAAATAATAAAAAAGACATGTAGACATTAAAATCTCAATTATTTAATAAATATGTATTTTGAATATGATAAATAGATCTGCACAGACATAGAAAAAATAAAAATATATTTATCCATTAGGCAAATTATTTAAGTAATTATTTCATTCCCAGTACATTCTTATCTCTTTATTTCTCATTGATTTATTTTTCTATTTATTTATATTTTGTTTTTATGTAATTAAGTGACCATATATTAATGGGGGGGTGTCTTGACAATTTTTTTCTACAAAAAGAGAGAGTGAAATTAAACAGACCAGCAGTTGATACCAGAACAAATCTCTGTCATGCCAAACTGCATTGGATAAACACAGATTTTTAACATGAAACTGTCTTTTTCACTGATTTTTCCTGTTCAATTTGCCATTTCTGTTTGTTTTGGACAGAATGCGACCTCTGTGGATAATTCGGCTCCTGGTGAAAACCTCCTGAACATCTGGATCAGAAATAAGGTGAGCTTTTTTTTTCTTTTCAGAAGACAAAAAAGGTGGACACACATTAACGTGCTGAGCCAGCAGCCCTCCTCTGCCATGAGAAAGGGCACTGGAAAAACAGTGAACTGCTCTTTTTGGTGTTTTTATTGGTTTTAATCACCTGGTTAGTTAGTTTTGGAGAGGGAGAGACCTCTGTGGATGATTCGGCTCCCAGTAAAAACCTCACAACCAAATTCAAACTGGGAGATGTTTCAGCTGGTTGCAATCTGCAATACTAAATTTTAGAGGCGTATTCAGTTCAGCTGACTTATTAAGATGTTTTCGAGGACATTTCAGACCTTAAACCAAAATAGTATACTCTTATGCTTAAAGATACTGACATAGATGGTCAAAAAATAAATAGGAAATGATGATGATAATAATAATTTCAGTCTCTTTGTGGTCAGTATGTGTTAATTTAACATTTTGCAAGTGAGGGCTAGGGTCTGACATTTTAACCGCATGGACCTTCCATGCATCTCACATTACACAAACTCCAACCTACGGCTGCAGGTAAAAATGTTTGAGAAAAAACTTATAAACTGATCAAATGTTTGTGGGCGAGTTTGTAGAAATGTGTAACTGCTAGATGATGTAGTTGAGCAGGTTCCCCTGACGCTGCATGACTGTGTGACCGCTCCTCTCTTTCATCTATTTTCAGTAATTACTCCACATTCACATGTCCATCACTGGCCTTAAAAACCTCCAAGGAAAATACCAGATATCTTCAGGCAAAATGAAGCTTTTAAACTGAGAACTTTTGGTGCTTCTAACTAGTTTTGTGACTATTGAAGAATGTCAATACGCTTTTGAAAAGCTAATATGCAAAGCAGGAGGTTGTTTTTAGAATAAGCTTTGTTGTGTAATGTTTTCTATTTTCTTCATTCATTTCTTTCTTTTTTTGTCTTAATATATATATATATATTATCTAAAAGGAGTACAGGAAGGGATCATCTCAAATATTCTGCTTAAAATAATAAATGCTGTACACATATCTCACATCTGGAAAATAAATCCAGATTTTTTTTCACTTACATGCACCTACATGAGAAAATAGCAAAAGAAACTCATGAACATTTTTTTTAAGAAATGTCTTAAAATCCAAGAAATGTCCTTAAATCCAAGAAAAGTCTTAAAATCCAAGAAATGTCCTTAAATCCAAGAAATGTCCTAAAATCTGAGAAACACCCAAAAAGATAGGGATATGCTAAAATCTTAGAAATGTCCTTAAATCCAAGAAATGTCCTAAAATCCTAGAAAAATATTTTGGGCTGCCTCGACTGGTCCCTGGCCTCCTGTCATTTTTCAAAAGTGTCCCCCCAAAAAAAGCAAGTTGAATATCCCTGATCTAGTTTGTAAGCTGCAGACAGATGTTTATAAAGATGAATGATCTGTTTCTTTTCCCAACTACTGTACAAAAATGAAGCCAAAATATCACGGCTGCTGCCAGTTTACGTTGGTGATGTTTGTTTGGAGCCAGAGTCCGCACAGTCACGATCTCTGTGGTGTCAAACATCCACCCATATACCCGTCCGACCGACATCAGAACCACTTTTTTTAAGCATCAAATTACTTATTAAAACCAAACTTATCAGAAAAACAGACACTTGGAGAAACATCAGGGTGATAAGAACTAACTAAAAATGATGGGAACCATGTTTGGGGAAAAATTTTTAGATGTGAACTTTGAGTTTTTAGTAAAAAAAAAAAAATAATAATAATAAAATAATAAAGTTTATTTATATATCACTTATTAAAACCAACTTTACAAAGTTCTGTACACTTAATTTTTGTTAAAAAAACACAACACAAAATGAAAAAAATATACATATAAGAACAATACACAGAAAAAATGTTAAAAAAAAAAAAAAAAAAAGAAATACAACACAGAAGGAACACTTTTGAATCAGTGGTTGAAGTTCGTTTGACCCCTGACCGATTCTATACTACAGCAGCGATAACTTCAGGGCCATACCTGCAGAGACGGTAAATCTGCCACAAATAAGAGAAGAGAGAAGAATGCGTTTTGTGTGAAGAAACCATCTTTAGCATGACAATTGCACAGAGTGGTAAAAGACAGCTGAAACCCCAGAGGACAAAAATGCTGGACCTGTAAGAGATGTCGTCCTGTAGGATTTTTAAAGCCAACATTTGAATGGAAAGCAAAAAATTTAAGACAGAGACGAAAGAATGGAGCAACACACTGTATTTACTTTTTTCCCTCTTGTCAGTTCACTGTATGACCAGTGCTGATTGATTTATGGCCCAATAAACACTTGGGCTTAGACTAGAAGTTAGCAACACTTTGTTAAAAAAAATTAAGGATATATTTTTATTATTTCTATACTTGCTTTTTTTGTTTCAGTTTTGGCAGTACTGGGGGTAGTTTTACTTCTGCAAGAAAAAGTCTTGGTGGGTATTTTTTAAGGCTTATGCTGCGTTTAAATGGTTCAGGTAGACGACAGATTGAAAAGCAAATATCATTTTAGTGGACAAGAGCAGGATGGTAAATTTAGGCAACATATGCTCACCCAAAGTTGTCACGTATGGCACTTTGACAGTGGACTTCCACATTACGCTCTAGCTATCCTGCATCTGCTGTTGACTCTCCAGGATGCCACAATCACCACCCGAATGTCAAAAGACAGACAAAAAATGACTCGAAAGCAATACAAAACAACCAAAAGAAGACAAAAACACCTCAGTAAGGCACATACAACCACAAATAAACATATCACAACCAGGAGGGGCCTCCAAATGACCACATAGAGATGCAAATGTCAAAAAAGTGGCTCTATGACAGCAGGTATTTTGTATTATATGTATTTGGAGGATCACAAAGGCAAGTGATTGACATGTGAGTGTGAAGGAATGACTTTAAATCGATGAAAGAGTGGAGCAGTCACACAGCAGTCCAGATACCATGCATTTCTACAAACTCACCCGCAAACATTTCAATATTTCGTTAATTTTCATCTCAAACACCTGAAGCTGCAGTTTGAAGTTTATGTAATGAGAGAGGCATGTATTGATTACACGTACTGGCCAGGGAGAAAGTCAAATTGACGACAAAGAGACACAAAACTCCTAGAAAAGAAGAGACGTGGTAACCCCTGTAACAGAGGGAGAAAAAAAAGGAAGAAACCTCAGGAAGAGCAGCAGAGGATGATCAGGGATCCCTCTTGCAGGACAGACAGACGGGCAATAGATGTCGTAAATAAGAAATGAAATACAGTCGTGGGCAAAAAGGAAAGAGAAAGAGAGAGGGGAGGAGAGGCACAGCAATAATAGAAACAGACACGTCATAGTACAATAACGATAGGTGTGAAATTATTAAATGCACTGTATGATGATGTTGAGGGTGACAGTAAGAGTCTCATGCGTGTGTTCCCATCCTACTTTTGGAGACTCTGGGAACCACAAGTAATCCTGCATTTTCAGAGCGCAGTGATCTTGAGGGCTGATAGGGAACTATGAGCTGCGACAGACAGGATGGAGCCAGTGCAAAGAAGGGGCCCCCCTCTCACTTTATCCATCCATGGGGGGGATGACATTTTAAATATTAGGGATAATTTATTTGGAATAAATCAAGATTTACTTGAGCACCTTTCTGTGTTTGCCGACAGCAAAGAACACCACACACACCTACACCTCTATGTGGGTGTAGGCACCATTTTTTTTTTATGATCATACACACATTAATTTATTCAAGAGCTCACAGGAGTTGGCATTAGACCAAACGCAATGACAAAATTGTGGTTTGAACATTGTAAGAAATATGTTTTTTTAATTACAGTTATTCAACAAAAAACTGAGAATGTAGCTTAATTTTAAATATTATTAAATTATTATTTTATTTATTTCCCAAATAAATTGTATTCATTCTGACACATCAAGATTTTGGTGGTAAAATGTTTAACTTAGTCACCTTGACTAAATCACATGATTTTTCTGTAAAATGCTGCTGTGACTGCCACTTAACTGCATTCTTGAATTTTAATAAAGTGCAGTTACTCAACAGGCTGCTTAAGGCAACAGAAAGCAGGTTTGGGGAGTCAAAATTTTCCGAGAATGTTCATTTTGAACGACACGGACCGGCATAAAAGCAGCAGAGAGACGCAGGGCAGGCACATCTGGCTGAGACCTCCACCTGCAGAGTTTCATCTCCCTGCTGCTCCAGACGGTAAGACCGACTCCCTCTCTCTCCGCCTGGCCTCGTGTAGCCCAGAAATGCTCAACCTGCTTTTCTTAGGGGCCACTTTTGCAAAATTACAGGAGGCCAAGGGCCAGTCGCAGCAGCCCCGTACATGTTTTAAGAATTTTAGGACACTTTTTGGATTTTAGCACATTTCTCTGATTTAAGGATATTTATTTGAGCACATTTCAATGATTTTTAAGGGTTGTCAGACTTAAGGATATTTATTCTGGGGCATTTCTAAGATTCTAGAAATTTAGCAAACTTTTAGGGATTTTAGCAAGTTTCCAGGATTTTCGGACCTTTCTAGGATTTAAGGACATTTCTAGAATTTCAGCATGTTTTCAAAGATTTTAGGACATTAATAGGATTGTTGCAAATTTTTTGAATTTAAGGACATCTCTAGGATTTAAGCATCTTTCTATGACTTTAGGACATTTCCAGAATTTTAGAAAGTTTCTAGGATTTAAGCACATTTCTCTTTTATTGTGGCATATTTAGAGGATTTCAGGATGTTTTTCGGATTTTTGATATTTTTAGTATTTTAAGATATTTATACTAGAAAGTTTCTCAGATTTTAAGACATTTATTTATTTATTTAATTTTTTTTTCATATATAAAACAAGCTTTTATGCACTCTGGCACCTCAACAGTGTCAGAATAATTCAACTAATTTTCATTGTTAATTGGTCCCTCTTTTGGGGGCCAGACATAAGGATGACATTTTAAACATCTTTTCAGTAGCTTGGTTGTTATTAAATGTCTTTGTAAGCTGTAAAGGAGCTTCCTTCTAGCCTAATCAATGCAATACTGCTGCTACTGGTAAAAACACACTCACTTCATCTCATTTTGTGATCACTGAGTTTTTGTTCACTGGGGCTGCATGAGCCTCATCTGAAAGTGATCTCTTGGAGCCTTTTGCAGTCAAGGAAAAATAGTGAAAAAGCTACTTTGTCTACATCCTTACTTATCAATCATTTTATATAGTTTCCCTTATACTGTACATATTTGCATGGTATGGAATTCACTGAAGGGATGATGAATAGGTGTTTTGTCACTTGCAATGTAAATGTGTCTCTCCCAGCTCTCAGACAGAGTCCCATCATGCTGAAGCCGGGGGCACTGTGCTCCTCCTGCTGGCAGGTAAGCAGCCATCAAGCAGCCAAGTTTTCAGTGCTTTTAAAATATAGCATTTGTTTTAAAAGAGAACTTATATTTTTAGCAGCGGACTTAAGGAGATTTCCTTTTTTTTTTTTTGTTAATCAATTTTTAAGTAAAATTGTCTTTGCATAAAAGAAAGTGCCACTCAGTAATGGCATTTTTTCTTTTACTTTTTTACATCAGCCTTCAACTCAGATTTGTCTTTTTTTTATCTTTGTAAGCATGAAGGAAACAATGTTTATAGTCTGAATGTTCACAGTCATTTCACCTTGTATAAACAGAATCCGTATATTGATGAATGCAGATGTGTGAATTGGAAAAGAAAAGTATAAAATTGTTCTTGATAGATTGATGTCTAATATTTCTGTTTCCTTTATATTCACACTGTAGTTGCTGCCAGCCAGGTTCGTCTCAGTGAGTCAAGTGGTTTCAAATCTCTTCCCTATACCCTTGACGTCAGCAAGTGTCCCATCGCTTTTTATGGGAAAACAGCCAACTTTTATAAAAGTGAGTTCAAATTTAAACATAGTAGAGAAAAACTTATCTTTCATGTTACTAACCAACAGACAGACCATTTGACTGCAGATGTGTGCTCGCAAACATATTTAATACAGATTTCTAAAGCTGTTTAAACCTTCGAAACATGGGGAAAAAGACAATGAGCAACAACTTGGCAAGAAATTAGTAAAAGGTAATGAGAAAACGGACTGAATATTAGTTGGGTTTTTTTTTTTTTTGTGGGGGGGTATTAGAAAATTTGAAAAAAAAAATCAGAAAAATGTATTGATAACCATTATACTGTAATTATATAATTATTTTTTTTATTTCTAATCAAATTTTTAAATGAAGGTACAGAAAATAATATGCATATACATCTTATTTTTCTCATTTTCTTGTTTGTTTTTGTTTTTTCCTTTTTTTATTATTATTTTCAGGTAATTTTTTTGTAACTTTTTACTTTTTTTAGGCCAGGTGTTGAGTTGCTCATTGCCTTCTCTATATTTTTGAAAGAAAGTTACCAGTTACTCTGGTTTCGAAGGGCGAAATAAGAAGTTTGAAAACAGCGGCAGAAATATTTTTTACTCAAGTATAAGTAGTAATACCACAGCGTAGAAATACTCTGTTACAAATACAAAGATTTTCAAGATTTCAGTTAAGTATACAAATATTAGCTTCACAATATATTTGAAGTACCAAAAGTGCACATACCAGAATGATGTTTATAATATTATTTGATTCCAGTTATTTATCTGTTGAAGTGTTAGGTTAGGTTAAAGGTTAAACTGAATTTTATTAATTATTTTATTTATTTTCTGATCATTTGTTAATTTGTTTATTTTTATTTGTTTTCACTTTTTTTGCATTTATTTCTTTAAGATCATATACTTAAGATATAATCTGAGTCTGCAAAAGTAACAAAAAACAAAATCCTGAGGTGTAGACAGACAGACACAAAAGAGAGGGAAACAGTGAGGGAAATAGCGATATATTATCTATGTCCTTAAAACTTGTGATAATGATGATACTAAATATATAATTATAGCATTAAATTGATAAGTTTTCTGGCCATTGTTCCTAGATCTAAAAAAAAAAAAAATCTTTCTCTCTGGTGCATTTTGCATTCCAGGTTGCTTTTGTCCGAAATCAAACCCACTCAGATTTCAAAATGTTGTAACTGCTTGTAAAAGGCGTTTAAACGCAGTCAAACTCTGTCTTTAAAAGTGTCAATACTGCTGTCGTTTCACAAGTGCCGTCTCTCTGGTTTTGCAGATGACGAACAATATGAATGGAATTCAAGTTTGTTTCATAGAATACACTCCAGCGGCTGCTGTCGACTGTATTGAGGTGGCCAACGGAGACGGGACGAAATTTGTATCATGGAGTTTGAAAACTGGACCAACTGTTGTTGGGTCACCTGTTCATAATGCTCTGCCGTCCATCAAGTCCAACTCAAGCTGTTATGTTGACCTCATTTTAAACAAGGCACCCCTGGAACTGTGAGTTATCAGCGTCCATGTTTTCGGATTGATCGACTGTCGAGCCTTTTGTACGAAATGAACATTTCAAAGACAGTGTGACTCATGCAAGAAACATTTTACAAATTCATTTTCTCTCATTTTTGGTCATATCCAGAGTTTGTTCTTGTTTTGTTAGTACCCATTGATTTTTGGGATTCACCAGTGTTTTCTTATTTTTGCTCTTCTCTTTGGTGAGAGAACATTTTACGAGCGGTTGATAGCGCTTTTAACAAGATGCAAGAGACAAAACATCTCGCTTTCACAGTCCATAAATTGTTAAACAACACAAGGTAAAATTATTCTTACATTTCAGGAATATTTTAAAAATATAATGCAGGAATATCATTTCATTTAGATGAGGTTTTGGAGTAATTATAATGACTGTACTACTAAATGTCAAGACTAAAGGGATACTACTACTTGTTGCATTGATCCCAAATACTGTAATTTTAGTTACTGTGCTCAAATACAAATTTGATGGTACTTTTTGTTATTTGAGTATTTTAATCTCATGTCACTTTCCACTTCTACTCCACTACAGTTCAGAGGGAAATACTCTGAACTGTAGTGGAGTATAGTGGCAATAGTACTTTTTATACCACTTCTATTATTAGATTATTTTTTTACATGTTAAGATTTAAACACACAAACCCCAAAATATGAAAATATACAAGTGCAGCTGAAACAATTAGTTAACAACGATGTCTTTCATTGTAGGAGTCATTTTCATGGAAAAAACATTTCATAGTTCCAGCTTCTCTTTTAAAATTTCAAAACATTTCCCTGAAATCACATTTACTTTATTTAACAGTATTTTTTTATTCTTACAACCTTTTTGGTGTCATCTCTCCAGTCTTGTGCATGTGCCCGAGTCTTTGCACACGGCACCACACCAGTCCTTATACAGCGTTTTGGGGGCATTACCTGTGCCAACAGGTGACTTATGATAAAATGGGATTCATTGTTGAGCTCACCTGGCTCAGGGCAGATTTGGATGGTTAAGAACGATTGGTGCATCTGAAGCTGACTTCTCTTATATTTTCTCTTACAAGAAAATTAAGAAAAAATAAGAAAATGTGATGGAAAAAAATGAGAGAAATTTAAGAAAATGTTGCTGCATGAGGCCCATTGTGTGGCAAAGGGAACTTCAAATCAAAGTTTTGGAAGCCATTACTGAATATTTCCTGTCTTTAATCTGTTTATACTTTCAGATACGTTGGTCTCTCTACAACTTCAATCAAGAAACGGCTTTGAAAATCATAAAAAAAAACGGATTCGTATTCCTCCGCACTTGTAAGTACATATTAGATGTTACTCAGAGAGACGGACCTGAGTCTGTTACAATGGCAGCTTATGTCCTCAAACCAATCTGCTCCCTGACAAGTTAACTTAACAGAAAACCAATTTTGTTCCTGTCATCACAGTTTAGTCTGTGTGACCCAAAATTATCCTAAAAATGAGCCCAGAATGTCGCTAACCATCTTGACCTTTAAACTTCCATCTGTAACAGACAGAGGGAAGATTTTTATCCACCATCTCCCGGTTTTGGTTCTTTTTTCTCATCTGAACAAAGACGATTATCAGGAATTACACGTCGCTTTTCACAATTTGCACAACTTGAACTAATCGTAAAATGTTATGTTTTGTTTTTTCTGCCATCTGGCACAAAACAGCCATTTGTTGGTCAAAAGTAGAAGGTCACTGTGAACTTTTGTGGCTCATTCTCGTGAATAGGATATCTTTCGGACACCTTGAGGGAATTGCAAATTGCAAATTTGATTGCACACGTTCTCACTTGGACTCAAGGATGAAACTGATTTGATTTTACTGTTAGTTAGCAGTAATAGGTACCTGTACCCTCATGTCCAGCTCATTATTGTGAACACAATATATCAAGACGAACTTGAGGGAATTTAGCTTAAACGTCCACCTGGACTCAAAAACTGATCAGAATTTGGTCAAAGAAACATGTTTTGGGCCAATGCTCAAGAATTCATGTTTGATTATGACAAAGTTTCACACAAATGTCTAAAAGGATATAAAATGATGACATTTTGTATCCAAAAGGTCATCGTCACTGTGGCATCATGATGTTATGCAAAAACACTTTTCTGGCCATTACTCTGTGCTGCTCTTTTTTCCAAAAAATGTAACAATATTTCTTAGCAGTTAGTTCCAGTGTGGGCCTCATGCTAACTCCGCCAGCCTGATAGACCAGCAGTTAAAGTGCTGAAAATCCTGACATCATAAGACTGTCAACACAAAAACAACGATACAGAGTTCAGTTACAGTAATATTTTATAAAGCACTAAACTAAACTAAACTGTTCATTTTAAAGTAAGAATATGTTGAAATAATGATAATTATTATAGAATTTTATAATAATATATATATATATATGGGGCTATATAATATAATATATATAATATAATATGGGGCTAATATAATATAATATAATAATAAATAAATAATTTATTTTTTATGTGTTTTTTTTTTTTAATGTATTACATTACATAAATTCATGTGTTATGCTTTACATATAAATATGTAGCCTACAAATGGATTTTACATTTTAAAACATCTGAGTATGTTCACTTTAAAAAATAAATAACAAAATGTCTTCGGCATAGATGTTAGGACACTGACAAAAAGTTATTTTTCCTGCCAATAACAGCTGTTTGAAATCGAAAGAAAATAATAATTGTGATTGTCTAATGTGTAGATTTTAAAATTGTTAGTTTAAGTTGAGGGTTTTTATACATAAAGTGATGAAATTGCATAAGTTTTTTTTTTTTTTTCCCCAATGGAAAGTGTACATTTTACAGTTTTAAAATGTTGTAGTTACATCAGTTTTACAGTTTTAAACTGTAAATTCACAGGTTGTTCTGTAACGTGCATCTTCACTGTATCTTTTGCAGAATTATTGTGGCAACCAAGCTGCCACATTTTTCTGTTTTCATTTTTCTGTTTTCATTGTCGCTCTGAATTGTCCAAAAATTGAAGGAAAATACGTATACCTACTGTAGATAAAAAGGGGGATTCAGCACTGTTGGCTCAGCACTGCAATATAAGGTAAACCTGATTTTTGTCCATTTCTAGAACCTGACTGTAAAGGTCAATAACACAGCTATGGAAACTTTGTCTTTCCCCCTTGAGAACGTGACCGCTGGCATTTACCTGAAATTCTTCCATTGCAGAGTCAAAGGTAAGCAAATCTTGTGGTTCCCAAAGAAGGAACACTTCAGGGATCCTCAAAGCAAAATTGTGACATTTAAACATGACAGTTTTTTCCCTTTCTTAAATGAAGTTTAATATTTGGCTAATTTCATGAATCCTCTGTCACCTCCCAGGCGTCATTTATCAACCCAACACAGTGCTTGATACTGACCCGGCTGCCTGCCGCCATCAAATCTGTGACGCTGCCTCGGTCGTCCAGACGACAACTTGTGGTTACTCGGAGCTTTGCGAGGGAAACTTCACGTAAATATGTTTGCTTTATATTTGGAGTAAAGTTTGAATGAAGGTTTGACTGACGATGAAAATAACCATCTGAACTAAAAGCACAACCTGTTAATCCTTTAATCTACAGACACATATAAATATTTTGAAATTTAATCGCTATCTTTAAATGTTTTAAGGCTAAAATAACAGATTTACATGATTGGTTGGCTACATTGCCAATTTAGGGTACAAATCTCACACTTTCCCCTTTATTAAACAATTAATGTGCCAACTTTTTAAACATTTTACAAACAATTAGCTACTTTTTTCATGATTTGCATACAATTTTTTAAATAGTGCTCAAAACAAATCTATTTTTTTATAAATAGAGTTATTATTATAACCTATGAACATTTAGAAACAAAACATTATGTCCTGTTTCTGTACAGTCATCTTCACTGCGGTGACACTTCACTATCAATATCCCGTCATGGAGAGTCGTTAGCGGGGAATTTATCTGGTGCAAAAACGCAAATTAGAAAAGCAGCCTCTAAATCTGATGAATCATCACGCAGAAAAAAAAAGTGAATAGCAATCAATGTTTCAAACCTACATATTAATGATCACCTGTAAGTATATCTGTGATTGATTATTGCTGATTTTATACCCTTATCTGAGAAACATTGAATGCCAAAGTTGTGATAATGCAAATCATTATTTTTCAACAAGACCATTTAAAATCATCCTTAAACAAAAAAAATTAAAAAAAAAACCTCATGCACCTTTGTTCATGTGGGATTACATTTTGAATTTTGATAGCAACAATGACTATATTTTCTTTTAATGTTGGCATGTTTGTCACAGTTATTATATATTAATTAACTTATTTGTGACCATAATTAAGGAATTTAAATCCTAAGTATGACAAAATTTCAAAGCAGCAAAGGCTGAGATATCTTGACTGTCCCGAGTGGAGTTACATTTAAAAACTTTTACATAATGCAACCTAATAGCACCCCACTGCTGCCAGCTTATAAGTTTTTCTTTTTAATAAAAAAAATATACAAGCAAACCCACTGCTGAAATGGACAGTTTTTGTGTGTTTCAGATAAGGGAAAGGAAATAGTAACAACTACAATAATAATAATAATAATAATAAAAAATAAATAAAAAAATAATAATAATAATAATAATAATAATAATAATAATAATAATAATAATAATACAATTCTAAAAAAATAAAAATAAAATAATGATTTAATTAATAATAATTAAAATAATTAAATAATAATCACAATAATAACAATAACAATACTACTAATAATAATAATTAAAGAGAAAAAGAAATACGCTCTTGATAATAATAATCATATCAATGATTTACTACAGTTTATAAGTTTTTCATCAAATATTGAAAACTAACTCAAGATGGTAAAAATGTTATGTGTAATTCTTAGAGAATGTTATTATACACATGACGCCAGTGTTTTGGCATTTGTTCACTGTCTTTGTAGTCTTAAGATTTTGCTTTCGGAAATAAAAAGACTCAAAATGTCCATCTCTTTTCATCTCCATCAGGTGCGTTCCTCGCCCTCCAGTCGTGTGCACCGTCGTTGGATCCACTGTGATCGACTTCTTCAACAGAACCCACTCTATCCCGGATCGCTGTAAATACAACCTGTTTGGTCTCAATGCATCCCTGACAGAGAGTGTCATAGTGGGTTTCCGGGAGCAACGCCGTAGAGATGTGCCATTGTTGGACCATGTAACAATAAATTATAATCGGGAAAAATTTACCCTGGAACAAGGAGGAAGAGTTTTGGTAAGCTGCTACAATCCATCTAAAAGCAAGTAGTGTGCTGATGAGGTTGTTGTAGAGTTACTCTGTGTGGGTGAATTTAAATTTTAAGACAAATGTTGGGGCGTCTTTCCTCTTGCATGAAAAAAAAGAATTCAGCATTCATCTTCGCCCTGGCTCTCTCGCCAAAAAGCCCATGAGATTTTTCCACTGGGTTTTAATCATTGCTGAAAATGAGTAAAAGTCCTGTGTTAAAATAGCACCCAAGTAAGTATAATTAGGAAAATGTACTTGAAGTATATAAAGTAAAGGTGCGTTTTTCTAGTGCAGCTGGCAAATGCTCCACAAACTGCTTTATTAAGCGTTTCTACTGGTTGTAACCAACTGGTCCCTTTTTTGTTTTGAAGATGAGAGGATCTCTGCGAATAATTCGGCTCCCATTAAAACCTCCTTAACCCTTTCAAATTCTGGATTGACAGAGATATTTTGCATGAAATGTCCCACATATGGCAAGAAATTAGTAGATTTGGAAAAAAATATTTTTTTTCCAGAGAGCTACACTTCTAATTATTATAATTACATATTTAAAATGATAATTAATGTATTATTATGATTGACAATTATTACTGGTTAACCCTTTTGGGTCGATTCCTTTTTTTTAAACTTTCCATTTTCTCTTTTTCTTGTTTTTACAATTTTTATGTTTGTTTGTTTGTTTTTTTTTTTCTTTTGACTCATTTCTGGTTAATTTTTAGGTCTTTTCATTTAAAGTTGCTCATTGCCTTCTTAAATCAACTCAATTTGCCCAGGTTTCAAAGGGTTAACAATGAACACTGACTGAATTTTAACTGGTATAAGTTTCAGCTGGTTGCAATTTGCAGTTCTCACCACTAGATGCCACTGAATCCCCTTAAATCTGATACACTGGATGTTTATGTCCGTGCTGGACACTTGTTGCAGTAAAAAAAGTTGCATTTAATCACAAAATCCACCATCCTGATCCACGTTTGTCTCCTTCACATATCTGCCGTGATGTAGGGCCGTAAAAACATGTTGATGCTCAACGCCACGGCTCAGCTGTTTAATGGAGTGGAGCTCTCAAAGGACCACGCTGGAGTTGCTGTCAAGTGGCTTTCCCACAATGTCGAAATCTTTTTTGATGGCAGCATGGTACACATTGCAGGTACAGAGCCCAAAATCCTAATATGTGGAGTTGAGCGATGAATAAACTTTGGATTGAATTTTTTTTTTTCTCTCTCTTGACATCTACTAGCACCATTCGATTTAGCTGCAGTGGGCTTGTGTGGCAACCCCACTGATAACACGGAAACAACCCGCCCAGCTGTTTCGAAGAACATCGCGGCCAGTGCTGCAGAGTACGACCAGCTAAAATTGATGAACTGACTGAAGGTAATCTCTTTATTGATGTGTTTAGTTCCCAATTTAATGTGCTGTGCTGTTTGTCCCTTCTAGCTGTGCAACTCCACACAAAGACGCCATCGACAGTACAATCAACTGCAACCGCTCGACTGAACTGTAAGAACCGACTCACCAGAAAACACCAAAACACTCATTTCATCCTCTAAACTTAGTGCATCTTAAATTTCGATGGTGCTTTGACGTTGTCATTTGAGCAAGGACGATTCTGTAAACTGAGCACACTCATCCTCCTGAGAGCCAAGCTTTTAGTTGTCAAATTTTATTACATTTTTTTAATTCGGTAAATTACATTTTTCCGAGTTATTTAGGATAAGTACCTGAGAAGTGTAAAAAAAAAAAATTTAAATAAATGAATAAATAAAAGATGTCCTAATATGGGGACATTAGGGTTTGTTTTTATTAGTTACAAAAAATGTTAGAAACCAAAAAAAATTACAAACAATGTAGCATTTGTTTTCAAGTTTTTTAACAAAGTGATATAATGTGTCCACCATAAAGTCCCAGTGTCCTCAAACAAGATCAAGTCCTAATGTCCTAAAACGAGACAATAATACAGTCCCAATGTCCTAAAAAGAGATGATCAAAATGTCCTAATGTCCTAAAACCAAATGACAAAGTCCCAATGTCCTCAAACAAGATGATAATTAAGTCCTAATGTCCTAAAACGAGACAATAATTCAGTTCCAATGTCCTCAAACAAGATGATAATACAGTCCATATGTCCTCAAACAAGACAAAACAAAGTCCCAATGTCCTCAAACAAGATGATAATAAAGTCTTAGAACTAACTGATAAGGAAGTCCCAATGTCCTCAAATGAGACAATAAAAAAGTCCTAATGTGGTTAAAACTAAATTATAATTAATTCCCAATGTCCTCAGCTGAGAAGATAATAATGTCCTCAAACAAGATGATAGTCCTAAAACTTAATAATGATCAAGTCCCGATGTCCCAAAATAAGACAAAAATGGTGATTTGCTCATTTTATAACTCTATATGAATTTTCTCGACTCCATACTCACAGCTGGGAATGTCCTTTTTGTTTGAAGGACAGTCTGTCTCCCGTAATTGGCCTGAGGAAAATGCTGCAGTAATTCCCAGTGTCCAAATGACTACTTCCTAAAATTGCCGTATGAAACTACCGACATTATTTAGCACAAACAAACCAGTTTTGACTATAATATTTGATCAGGTTTTGTCCACTTTTGTGTGCACTTTATGAAGGTGCAGCAAACCCAAATTATGTCCTCATATGAGGACGCAGACTCTCAGGAGGATATTAAAACTGTTCCAAACATTGACTCTCATGCTTTCTCTCTGCATCGATGGAACAGCTGTAACCACATGATGCACGCTCCTTTCACTCCGTGCCACGCCGAAATTGACCCACAGCGCTACATCAGCGCCTGCATAGACACCTTGTGCAGGTACCCGGCGGTGGACGGCCACAAGTGCCACTTTATGGAGGCTTACGCCAAGTCCTGCAGCCTGAAAAACATCGATCTTGGGAGCTGGAGGTCAATGGCCAGCTGCCGTAAGATTTTTGTTATTTTCTTTTATATATATTCAGCACAATCAAATAGATCTAATATATCAGTATGCAGCCCAGCTCTGGTGCAGTGTTTGTTTAGTTTGATTTGATCTGGGTTTATTTAAACATTTTTTATCTCGTTTTTCTTTAGTGTTTCATTTTTAAGTCCGATGATCAGTGTTATTGTTGTGAAGCAGTTTATAACGTCAATAAAGAGGTGTTTTTTAAATATGCCTTTTTTTAACGAAACCTAGAAACAATTTTGAAATCTATCTGAAAGTAGCAGTTAAATAAATACACAGTTAGTTGAGTAAGGTTATAATGTCCCACTTTTTAAGGACCACTAGAGTATTTTGGGATTTCCGCTGTACAGTGAAGACTGCTCTACAAAACGTGTTCACATTAACAATAATCACACAGGATCTTTTTAAACTGTCATTCATCCTTAATTTCTCATCTGTGTGTGTGTGTGTGTGTGTGTGTGTGTGTGTGTCTGCAGCTGCCGTCCCTCAGACCTTCCACTGTCTGCGCCATTACTGCAGCGATCATGAGTTCTGCGGCATCCAATACGGACAAACTCACTGCTTATGTCGGGCCGACTTCGCCGCCAAGTACAAACCAAAAAACACTTTAGGTACGGTGCAACAACTGTGGCGTGATGTTTCTATAGCGTTGGTTCAGACGACAGCGTATATGGTTTTACATACTTTTAAATGTATATTTTAGTATATAGAAATTGATTTTATTTATGCAAACCTGGCAGAAGCTCAGCTGTTTTTCGGATTTTGTGGTTTGGTGCAGAATCTGTGGTGACTCCTCAATCTAACGTCGCTTCACCAGAAAAATATACTGTTTCATGTTTTATTCTATATAAATATCGGAGCAGTTTGGCTTGATTAATGCCAAAATACATCAAGAGAAGGCAAAGAGAAGAAAGTAACCAAAAAAAATGCAGAAAATTAGTAAAAAAGAAAATTTTTAAAAAACAAACAAACAAAAAAATGACAAAGAAAATGAAACTTATAACAAACAAGTGAATGACCCGGAAAAAGCGCTTTGAAATTATAACTCTGAGACATGATTTTAAATATGTTATCATGATCGCTGTAAATCTAGTTTTTCCATAGCTTTTTAAAAGCAATATTGTTAATCTACAAAATTACTGCAATTTGTGGAACATTTCTTCTTATGTTTTTGCGTAAAATCGCATCAATTTGTTAAAAGGCGTCTAAAAGCAGCTTTCAGAGAGATAACCTGGATGTATATCTGCCTTCAAAATAGCTCAAAATCAAATTTATTTTCTTTAATTAATATTTTTATTTTAATTGGAAAGGGACAATGTACAGCTGAAAACATTTAACATCACATAACACCATTGAATGCGCCGTAGCAGATTGTAGATTTATTAAAACATCAGTGCAAAATGACTTATTGAAGCCTCAAAAGCAAATAAAACCACAGAAATCGTGGTAATGTTTTGACTTCTTTGTCGTATTGTTGTGCTCAGGTGATCCGACAGTCTGCTCACAAAACTCTGCCACTCTTACTCTGGCTGGATGCCTGCTGGAGGACAAAGGCATCGACTACACCGTCTTGCACCTCAATGACCCGAGCTGCAGAGGTAACATGGACCCCAAGAGCCACATGGTGACCTTCGAATACGACGCCATGAACACCTGCGGGACGGAGGTCACGGTGGGTGCTCGCTCCTCTCCTCGCCTTTTATTGTCATCTCTTTTGGCGTGCAAGTGACTGCACGGAGAGCAATATAAATATAAAATACATGCAGTTTATGGGCTTTCTTTTGTCTTACTTTTGATGCCTCTGCACTGGCATTAGGTGTTGCTGGAGGCATTATTTTTCCTTGTCCATCAATACGTCCCATTCTCGTAAACGTGATATCTATAGAACATTTTAAGGGAATTTCTTCAAATTTAGCACAAATGTCCACTTGGACTCAATAATGAACTGTGAGTTTCGTGTTCAAAATGACTGTGACATAGTCTGTCTGGCACTCTTGAATGCAATGTATATATAATATATATTATATATACTTATATACTGTATGTATGAATATATATATATACACAACGTGACTACCTAAAGAAACAAACAACTACAAAGAGACACAATACAACCAAAAAAAGATACAAAACAACCTCACAGAGACAAAAAGATAACCAAAAATTACCAAAATGACAAAAAAATGTCCAAAACCTGCATAAAATGATTACACAGAGACAGAAAGCGGCCAACAATGACACAAACTGCATTATGTTTTTCTGTTGTCTGTCCATACGTCCCATTCTCGTAATGGCGATATCTCAAGATCGTGTGAAAGAAATTTCCTTAAATTTGGCACAAATTTGGCACTGGGCTCGAGAGTGAACTGATTAGAATTTGGTGGGCAAAGGGCACTGTGACCCAGGGTCCGTCTTATTCTTGTAAGTGCAATATCTGAAAAACACTTTGAGGGAGTTTCCTCAAATTTGGCACAAATGTCCACTTGGAATTAAAAAATAAACTGATTAGATTTTGGTGGTCAAGGTTCACTGTGACCTCATAAAACATGCTTTTGGCCTTTACTCGAGAAATTATGCTTTTTGCACATAAAATGTCTAACAGTATGAAATGAAGTTACGGCATTTTATATCCAAAAATTCAAAGGTCAGTTTCAGTGTGACAATAATCGTAATAATTCACAGACATGGATATAAACTGTAACTGCAACTTGACTGGTGCAGAAGCATATAACCGCGTCGCTAAAACTCTGTTTTTTTAATGTCATAGGTGAATATAAATATACTCTGACTGCTGTGATTAAATGAACTCATGAGTTTTTCTTTATTCTGTCATAATTTAGATGAACAACCACAGTCAAGTCATCTACACCAACACCATCAAGATGAGGAACGGCTCCAATGACATCATCGTCCGCCACGACCAAGTAGAGATCGACTTCTCCTGCATGTACAGAAAGCCGGACATTGAGAGTGTGTCCTTCAGGATCGCAGACAGGTGCGTGGAGGACGACCGAGGCTCTGGCTGTTCGTGTGCAGCTTGTTGACGTTTAAGACAGCTGAAGTGTGTGTGTGTGTGTGTTTTCCAGCTCTGTGGTGCAGAAGATTAAATCTTCAATTTGGAATTACACTTTGACGATGAGCGCCTACTCCAACGCCGGCCTCACCAACCTCATCAGCCCAAACACTGACATCCAGCTGAACCAGAAGGTGTGGCTGGAGCTGAAGACGACGGGGCTTGACGACAGCATGGTCTCCATAGTAACAGACTCCTGCTGGGCAACAAACCAGCCGTCCGCTGTTGGTGGTCTGCATTACGACCTCGTCAAGAACGGGTGAGGAAAATCTCTGCGTCAGGCGCCGTAAGAATCACCTGCGGATGCAGCTGATGTCACCGTGTGCGTCTTCCTGTTTCAGATGTCCTGACGACCCGACGGTGGAGGTGGAGAGAAGCGGACGGGACACGACCAACATCGTCGCGTTCAACATGTTCCAGTTCTCTGGGCAAACTGGACAGATCTACCTGCACTGCAAACTGGAGCTGTGCATCAAGTCGACCAACACCTGCGCTCCGGTAAGCAATGGGGAGGAAATACTGTTGTACTTCAGTAAAAGCAGTAAAAATACTTCATTACAAGCATGGGCGCATTATAAGACAATTAGCCCTTGAGCACAGATATTCTTTTTTTCTGTTTTTTGTGTCTCTTTGTGGTAATTTTGTGTCTCTTTGACATCTTTTTTGTCTCTTTGAGGTCATATTGTTTCTCTTTGGTATCGCTGTGTGTCTCTTTGTAGTCGTTTTGTGTCCCTTTGTTGTTATTTTCTGTCTTTATTTGGTTATTTGTGTCTCTTTTCAGTCAGTTTGTGTCTTTTTGGTTCATTTTGTGTCTCTTTGTAGTAACTTTATGTCTCTCTGTAGTCATTTTCTTTCCTGTTTTGGTAATTTTGTGTTTCTTTGTAGTCATTTTGTCTCACTTTGAGGTCATTTATGTTTATTTTTCGTTATTTTGTCTATTTGTAGTCATTTTGCATCTCTTTGTAGTAACTTTATGTCTCTTTGTAATCATTTTGTGTCTCTTTGCAGTCAGTTTGTGCTGTTTTTGCTCATCTTTGTAGTAATTTATTTAATTTATTTAAAACGATGATTGAGGAACAATAAATAAGCGTCTTAAAGTGGTGAATTATGCAAGAAACTGCAAAATATATATATTGTTTTTATAATTATATATGTATACATACAACTTAAGGGACACCAAGTGTTCAATATTTACTCCTCAAACATCTGCACCAGCGTTGACCCTCGTAGAGCCGACTCTGTCTGAAGTCTAACACCTGACTGTCCTCTCTGTCCCACAGGTCTGCGGCGGATCTCGTAGGAGGCGCAGGTCTTCCAGGTCTAGCTACGTGGATGAAAACCCAGCGCTCATCACCATGAGCTGGAGTAATTAAAGAGAGCTTGGTGTGTATGAATTTGTTTCTAATGAATTAAAGTTATTTGAATCAGAGGTGAAACTGATGATTTGGCATTTTTTGGAGCTAAAAATGTAAAGTTTGTCATGTGAGTGGTGCCAAATGGAGTCATTTAAATCAAAAGGGTTCATCCTCTCAGGGGGAGGAATATGATTACAACAGTTAACAACAATTTGATCATTGAATATTTGATATTTTAACCTTTGTGAGAGTATAAATCATGACTAATCCCAGTTTCGTCTGCTTGTCCTCTCAGGTGACTTCGTCCCTATAAGGAGCCTGAAACCTCAGAGTTTGAAGTGATCGTTGCTGCGAAACAACGCTGGCAGATAATCTGCACTTGATCCACCTGAGATGGCGTATATTATCTCTGCAGAATGTGTGGGGTGATGATTCAATCCAGATTCATGCAAATTAGTGTGAGATTTAGAAATCAAATATAATCTTTCGATTAATCATAGAAATGAAGAAAAATCATCAAATCAGGGTTATGGCGATTTGATTCATAGTATGCACTAACTTATACGAATATAGTTTCTTTATTAATGGTATGTAAACTGCCTTCTTTAAATGTACACAGCCGAAATGCCACTTTGTGGATGTAGAAACAGAATTTCTGTGTTTTAGTGACATGAAGTTAAAAGAAATGTGTGTGTTTCAGTGCAATGACGCTCTGCATCGCAAAGGTTTAGAGATCCAGCTGAAGGAAAACAATGATGTTGCTACAAATTGAATTTATTACAAATGAAGATTTTGAAATTGTGGCTGTTATTACTCTGAGATGTGCTGTTGTACCATTATTGAGTTTTTACTAACACCCAAAAAAAAAAGAAAATAAATAAATAAATGGAGTGAGCAAAGACAAACAAGTATGGTTAATTTATCTTTTTTCTTCAACTCTTATTCTGGAAAATTGCAATTGCATTTTGGAATATTGAAAACTTTGGGTTTTTTTAAATTGCAAATTTATAAGGGACTCTGTTATTTTTAAGCACTGGGGAGGGACTTACATTTGTTTTTCTGTTGGCTTAGGGAAGGGACATACAACTTTAAATGGCTGTATTTTGTTTTGTTACAGACATGCTCTGAATCCCAAAACCCAACAGGGGGTGTGAAAAGCAAGCTTTTATAAAAAAATAATAATACAAGCTTCGAGGAAGGTCAAGATTAAAGTAAAATAAATAAATAAAGGCACACCCCAGTCAAACCCCTTCTCTGATAACGAAAGAGCAGTCCCTAAGAAAAATTTGTGGGAAACCAATCAGACTGTCCTGCACTTTATTTATGAATTTCAGCAATATGGCAGCATCTTATCTAATGATAAGAACAAAAAGCTATTAATCCTCTATGGTACACATTATAATGACAAAAAATGTTTAACATATTTTTTTCCCACAAAATAGACTTAAGTGAACACAATTTCAATTTCTTTTCAAAAGAAAAATGAAAAACAAATTGGGGTACATTTTTGGGTATGTCACCTTAAGGAAACACCTTACAATGAATGGATAGTTTAAAATTAAAAATTTTGCAATGCTGAATATTCATTCAAAACATTTAACTTTAAAATTCTTGACATTTTATATTGAAAAACATTTCCAAAATTTCAGGTAGTTCAGCTAAACTTTTTAACCAATTTCTTGGTCATTTTTGGTCATTTCTTTATATTTATTTTACTATGAAAAAAACTTTAGATAGATAGATTTTTTAAATTATTTTTATTAAATACATTTTATATTTTGCGTTATTTTTTCATTTGATTTTGTCTTCTTAATTTTTGATAGATTTTTTTGTTTATGTATCTTGTTTTTCTGTACATGAACTTCTATACAGTTTTGTTTTTTTTAGTGAAAAAAGTTGCACTTAAATCAGTATTAGTTTTTTAGTGCGCTGCACAGTTTCCGCCACTAGGTGGTACTTTTGAGTAGCACGTTTTGAATCAGGAGTAGTAGAAGAAGAAAAATACAGAGATAAGAATAATAAGATGATGTCCCACTCCGTTTTGTTTTAGTGTGCCTGTGAATGGCTTTGATCACTTAGAACACTGCTCCGCTGCTGAGTGAGCCTTTGTCTTTATAGACGATCTCCGGCTGTAGCGGCGCCTCTCTGTGTCAACATTAAGAGATGAACAACAACCAGCCGCGTTTAGCTGCTAAAAAACCCAACAGACGTGTGTTTTTCTTTTCTGTCTGAGTGAACACAACACGGAGCGGCGTGTGGAGCCAGCTGGTGAGAAAAAAGAGGCTTTTCTATCTGGGAAAATTAAGAAAAGACACCTGTGGTTTGAGCTAGCGGTTTGGCTAGTTAGCGAGGCTGATTAGCTAATGTTAGCCTGCAGGATTAACAGTTAGCTAACAGATGGAAACACCTGCCAGAGGTTGCACGTTATGACGGTGTTTTGGGGAGTAAATTTAGTATGTTTGAAGTTTTTTAAAACACGTGATAGTGAAACCATACCTGCTTTCATTTTGACATTTCGCCTGGCTCCATATCTTTGTAGTTTTGGGGGTTTTCCTCCTAAAAATCAGTCTGAAAAACAGTTTGTTTGCATTGACAACAGCTCTCAGCTCATGATGTGTGTTTTTTTTGACAGCCTCAGAGACTGACATCCCGATGGAGACATAAACCACACTGATGGACACCCAGAGGAAGAGGTGGGTTTCTACAAAGTCCTCTCTTTAACTCTATGTTAAAGAGTCTTTAACATAGACTCTTTAAAATCCTGACAAATTGGCCTGGTTTATTTCAAAAACATGGGAAGAAGACCACGAGAAACTAAAGCAGTAATTACCAAAAAATGAGCAAGAGATCAGGACAAAATAGTTCAAGAAACTTACATGAATATTGGCAAACAAAAAGGACAGAACAAAACAATGTGTAATTATTATAGTTGTAAATATATAACTCCTGGACATTTTCCCTAGTTTAAAAAAAAAACAATTTCTAAATCTACTTAAAAAAATTCATTAATTCATTCAATTTGCAGGACATTTCTTGCCAAGATGCTCGTCAACGTTTTTTCCATGTTTTTTAGAGAAATTGCACAATTTTGGAGTTCAAAGGTGTTAATATTTGTGAAACGCGTCTGAACGCAGGACAAGACGAGTGATGACGCTCCAGGTTTCAAAGGGTTAAGGGGAAAGTTAAAGGAAATATAATTTGCATTGCTGAACAATCTATTTTTGGCTTTTTGTTTTCTTTTACTGTTGTGACAGCATGTTAGACATTTAAAGTAAAGTCAACTGTCTGTCTACAACCCACTTTCAAATTTGTGAAACCTTTTCTGTATTCGTAAAAATGCAAAAAATACCAATTTTATTGCATTTTTGTACATGTTGACCACACTAAACCAGGTCTCTCTTGAAAAATGAAATACTTAGACTTGTCAAATCTGGATTAGATTATCCCAGAGAGGCTGAAGATATTTTTAAACACGGTTTCTGATTTGTGAAATTGCAAAAAAGGGACAAGGATCAGTAATATAAATTTCCCTTAAGTAACTTTAACTGCTGAATGAGAAGCGACAAATCAGAGGCTGACTTCAGTGTCGTTCCTAAAGAGGATTACTCTGCTCCACTGTTTGTTTCTCATTTTCTGGCTGGCTTTTCTGGATGTGATCACCATGTGACGCCGCCTACGGACGGAGTTGTGCTCACTTCTGCTTTCACCCACAAAACATCTGTTGTTCAGATGTAATGCTGCACAGGAGGCTGGTGAAACGCTGGCTCAGGGCGAAAACTGAGGACCCGCTGGCTGTTTGTCTGCTACGTCAGCCGCCCACACCTCTCATTCACCAATCTGTCTCTTCTTAACATCTCAGTGTTTGTTTTTCTGTACTTTAGTTTCTTTCCCTCCCAATATTCTGGCATGTTCCTCTTCTGAAGAACACTGTGTCCCCATGATGTCTGAAAACTTAATGCGATTGGCGTAGGCAGCCCGCAGAGTAACATTTCTGCAATTATATTTCATTTTAATGCAAAGGCATCGTGTTTTTGGGATGTCCTTCTTTGACCTTTCATTCTTGTGATTGCAATGTCTCAAAAACGCCTGAAGGAATTTCTTCAAATTTAGCTCAAACATTATTCAAATTTAGCTCAAATTGACTTGTTGCTGCTGTGAGCTCACGTTTTTGTCCATAAGTGCAGAATCCATTTGTTAATTATAAGAAAATGTCACACAAATGTCCTAAAAGACATAATGATATAGTGATGACATTTTATGTCCAAAAGGTTGAAGGTTAACTTCACTGCCACAACACAATATTCTGCAAATGCAGCTTTACTGGTTCACAGAGGCATGAAACGACAAGGCAGTAATTCTAGTTTAATGTTGAATCAGTTTATAAATGATAATACTGAGCAAATAGTTTGGGAGGATCCTCCATCAATTTGGCACCAGGTTTTAACCGTTCGAAACATGAGCAAGTTGGTTATATTTCTTTAAAAAAACATGAAGAAACTAAACAAAACATGGCCCAAAAATTAACAAGAAATTAGTAAAAATGTAAAGTGATCAAGTTAGTGACAGTGGGTAGAAAAAAAATCAAAACAAAAATTTTAACTAATATATCTTAAGTAGCTACATTTTAAATATACAGTTATAATCATTATTAATATAGTTTCTTGGGAATTTTCTCTTTTTTTCAAATATTTTTTAAATAAACATCCCCCCTTTTTAAAAACTAAGTTTCAGGTTATTTTCTTTTACTAATTTTTCACAATTTGTTGGACATTTCTTGGTCATTGCCATGTTTTTTAAAAAATTTTTTAAATAGAATCAAACAATTTTGCGAAGGTTTCAAGAGCTTAAGGCTGACATGCAATATTTTTCTTCCTACTGATTATCCAAAGCCTTATATCCCTTTTCCTGGGTTTTATTGACCGTAAGAAAATCTATAATACCACCAGTGAGTGATTAACCTCTCCAACACTTCTCTGTGTGTTGCTGACTGATCGATGGTCAGCTCTGGGGATGACGGCGGTGGAGAGCGCGGCCTGCTCCACACCTGGAAGGGCTACTCCTGCAGCGTCACCCCAGAAAGGCTGCTCCTCCCCGGGCCCGTGCTTCAGGTCGCTCTGGGCACACGGCATGGCGTTCTGCTGGTGGAAGGTAACACCTGTTCCTTTTTTAACGATATGAATGTTGTTGGGGTATTTGTGCAGAGATGTCATGAGGGCTGACTTTATTTATTATCTTGGAAATTCCAAGATTAAACAAAAAATTGCCAAAATGTGTGCCATATGCATGAACACAGCCAAAATTATCAAACAACGAGGAGTGAAATTCATGTAAAATGCTCAAAACTGTCCCTAAGGGTTAATGTCAATTTTTGTTTTTACCAATTCAGGAGGGCAGGTGTACAGTTTTGGGGAGTTGCCATGGAAGCAGAGTCAAGTGGCCGAGCCAGCGAAACCAACCCTGGAGTCCGCGCTCAGCGGCCAGCGGGTGGTCGCAGTCGCAGCTGGAAGCTTCCACAGCGGGGCAGTGACAGAGGACGGTGGCGTCCACATGTGGGGGGACAACGGCTCGGGACAGTGCGGCTTGTCGGGTCTGAGCACCGTCCCAAACCCGACTCCAGTCGCTCTGGTGGACTCCGACACCAGCCCCCCGCAGACGGTCCCGGTGCTGGAGCTGGCGTGCGGGGAGCAGCACACCCTGGCGCTGTCGGCGCAGCGGGAGGTGTGGGCGTGGGGCAGCGGTTGCCAGCTGGGCCTCAACGTCACCGCCTTCCCCGTGTGGAAACCACAGAAGGTTGAGCATTTGGCGGGGAGGTTTGTGTTACAGGTGGCCTGCGGGGCGTCACACAGCCTGGCTCTGGTGCGTTGCCTGGGACCTCAGGACGTCCACCGTCCCCCTGTGGACAAATGCAGACAGTGTAACCAGCTGCTGTACACCATGACGGACAAAGAGGACCACGTCATTATCTCTGACGGTCACTACTGCCCCCTCGGAGTGGAGCTGACGGAGGATGACAGCCGACTGGATGCACCTGCTCTCGCACAAGTCCTCAAAACGTCCCCGTCCGAGCCGGTCCTCCCCTCCCAAACCTCCGCCTCACCTGTCCAGGGGGCTGAACCCCCCTCCAACCCTTCGCCAGACTTGGAAAAAGAGGAGTCATCTTTGGCGAACGGAGCACCGCCGGCCTCGAACTCTGACTCCTCGGCTCAGTGCAGAGGCGGCGGCGTTACGGTGAAGAGTTCACCGTATCCAGATGAGCAGGCCGTCAAAGACTACCTGAAGAAACTGTCAGACAACACGCAGGCTGAGCAGACGGCGAAGGCCGGAGCGCCGCACGGTCTGCTGGTGAGTCGACAAACACTCGGATTTGAACGTCACCAACACAACAGGCTGTAAAGCTGATGGGTGTGATTACACTTGTGGTCTCTTGTTGGTCACCATCTTTTTAAAGACACATTAAGGCGTCAAACTTTACGAGTGAGACATTTACAGACGTGAAAGTGTCCCTTGCTTGCTTGATTTCTCTCAAAAAAATTGTATTGTGGCAGTAAGCACTTAAAGAAGAAATGACCCAAAAATTAGCAAGAAATTAAAAAAAAAAGTAAAAAATTTATAAGCAAATAAAATAATGTTTTAAAATTACTCAAAAACCACAAAACAAAACAAAAAATGAGGAAAACAAGACTTGGAAAAAGAGCTTTAAAAAATTATGAAAATGCAATAAAATTATTTTGCAATTATTATCATTATAATATTATTTTTTGGATGACTTTTTTCCTTAGCTTTAAAAAGAAAAAAAGTCTGAAACTCCTAATTTGTGCAGCATTTCTTACTAAGTTGAAAAAGTGAAAGAAAAAAGATGTTACATCACTCAAATTTTCAAAGACTTTTTATTTTAGGCATCTAACCAAAAACCCAAAGACTTCCTCACTGTGACCTCGTGAAAGCAATATCTTGTGAACATCTTGAGGGGATTTCTTCAAATTTGGCACGAAAGTACACTTGGAATCACTGATAAACTGAAATCCATTTGTTTCTTAAACGTTAAGGTCACCGTGACCTTGCATCTTTTCTCTTGAACCCGATATTTCAAGAAGACCTTCAGGGAATAATCTCAAATTTAGCAAAAACATCCACTTTGACTTGAGAATGAACTGATTCAAATTTGATTATGTGACCTTATGCAACATGTTTTTGGCCATGACTCAAGGATCATACGGTAATTATGACAGAGTTTTACACAGTTGTCTAACAGAATTAAATGATTTTATATCCAAAAGGTCAACTTCACTGTGGCATCATGATGTTTTTCTCTTTTCTGGCCGCGTCATAGTTCAGAAACAGAAGAGGAGACACATGGCCGTACTATAGCCTTGCTTTTTGGTCATTTTTTCAACATGCTATTTTATGGGTTTTTGGAGCTTTTTTGGATGTTGATTCAACACTGTGTACAATAACATGACTATATGCTATAGTAAGTAATTTTCAAGTATTTTTCTGACATGTCAAATTTTGACTTTTTTCACTGTACTATGGCCTTGCTTTTTTGGTCATTTTTTCAACATGCTATTTTGTGGGTTTTTAGGCCTGTTTTGGTTTTTTTATCACTGTCTACTATAACAGGCCTCTACATGCTCTACTAAGTGCTTTTCAGTTGTTTTTTGGTCAAATTTTGACATTTTTGCCATACTATCTGATACACAATATAACAGAAGCTTCTAAGTTAATCTCGTGGTACCCACATTTTCATTTCATGACTGGACCTGTTTGTTTATGTGTGATTTTGTTTTGTTTGTCTTGCAGCCGTCAGCAGGAGGGCCCGGCTCCACGCTCAACAGCCTGGTGGCCTCCTGCGCCTCTGCAGTGGGCGAGCGGGTCGCCTCCACCTACGAGGCCTTGTCCCTCAAAAAGATGATGAACTTCTACCTTCCCTCTGGAGTGGTGAGGCCGGGCATGCCGGTGGGGCTCACAGGCGTCGTGGGCGACAACATGGCAGAGCGCGTCCGCCAGGAGGACTCTGTGCAGGCCAAGAAGAGCTCCAGCACAGGGGACATCCGCGAGGAGGAGGCCGAGGGTCTGCGGCGGCGCCTTTCGCTCCCGGGACTCCTCTCTCAGGGTAGATACGCTGTTCACCTCTTATCCTCCTCCTATACTCTGCTGCGTAAGTACTTCTTGCGCATGTGTGTGTTTGTCTTCGCTTCAGGCTTCCTGTCATGCAGCGTGTAAGCACGGCAAAGGTTCGTCCTCGTGTCACACGTTGAGTGTTTTTTATTCTGTGTTTGTCACTTCCATCTCTCTGCACATAAGAAGACGTATGTGATTTCAGGGAACTGAACTTCTCAGAAGAATTGTCTTCTTTAGTTCTTTTTTTAATACTGCAATAATGACATATTTGTAGGACTGCAACAAATAAATATTTTTAATATGCATATATTTGCCTAATTAGTTTTCAGATTATTTCAGATTTTAGATAATTTGTCTGTAAATTGCCATCAAATATTAATTAAATATTCATTAATATTTTTTTCTATAATAATTATAATGATAGTTTACTTGAGATTTTTTCTAATTTTTTATCTCACTTTTTCTTGCCCTCATCACCTTTTACTACTTTTTCTTTTTCAGTTTTTAGGATATTTCAAGACTTTTTTTGTTTTTGAAAGAAAGCAAATTAATTGGCTCACATTTCAAAGGTTCAAATGTATCTGAAATGCATCCGAATTAAGCTCAATAAAACTGATGTCAATCTGGGTTTCAAAGGGTTAATTGCAGAAAAAAGCCTCATCGTCACTCAAGAATGCATTTCCCAGTACGCTAACTTGTCAAAAGAAAATGTAATTGATAATGCTCCAGAAGGAACCGTTTTGACAAGGAAATCTCTGTGTTTTCGACCTCCGAAACTGCTCCATGATAAATCCGCAAATTGCCGCTTATTTCTGAGTTCAGTTAAAGCGTGGTGAGCCTCTCTGAATGGTTGCCTTTGTGTGATTTAAAACACTCAGGAATGCAGATTGATTTTTAGCCTCCAACTTGACAGGGAGTTTCAGTGATCAAGGAAACATTTTGGGGCAGAGCGATTTAGTGGATTCAACACTTTGAAATCTGAGCAAATTGGTTTAATTTCTTTCAAAAACATGAAGAAAAGGGTATGAGCAACTTATCAAGGCATGGCCCAAAAATTTACAAAAAGATTACTAAAAGTTATTTATAAAATTTACCTAATAATAAGCAAAAATATGAAAAGTAAAAAAAAATAAAAAAAACAATAAAGTATTTGGAAAAAAAAAAAAAAAAAATACACACACACATATATATATATATATATATATATATATATATATATATATATACACATATAATTATAATAATTGTAATTAAAGTTTTCTCATCTTTCCTTTTTTTATTTTTTTAAACATTTTCCAATAATCCTAAGAATCCTATTCCTATTCTTAAAAACTAATTTAGTAATTTAATTTATTTATTTATATTTATTTATTATTATTATTATTTATTATTTAATAATAATAATTTCTTACATTTTATGGGACAGTTTTGCCAGGTTGGTCAATGCCTTTTTTATTTTATTTTTTATTTGTTTTATTAAAAAATCAAACAAATTTGCTCAGGTTTCTAAAAGTGGACCTGCTTGTGAAGGGGGTCTGAATGCAGCACAAGAAAACTGATGCTGATCCAGGTTTCAGAGGATTAATGGAGCAGGATGAATGCGTTGGGTGTGATTTAAGAGATATTGAAGGTGCATGATGGGATAGCTTTTTTGTGCCTCTGACCAGGAGTAAGCTGGTATGCAGAATAAATGGATGGACTTTCCCCGTCTCTCATCATATCTCTCTTTCCTCGTCGATAGCCCAGGTAGAGATTATTGCTGTAGATTTCATCATCTGTGTTTGGGCAGCCCTCACGTGGGTTATGTGGATGTCATGTTTTATGGCTGACAGATCAAATTTGATGAGGAAACGAATCCTAGAAACTCTCCTGTAAAAAAAACTTAATAGAGACTTGAGGAGACAGCAGCAAAAATCTGCGCGTCCATTCAAGAAACTGCAGCCTTGAAAAGTGATTATCTTCTGGTATTTTATCATCAGGTAATTGTTAATCTGTGTTTCCCCTGCCATGCAAAAAAAAAAAATCTTTTTTAAAGTGATCAGTCCACACGTGTTTTTTCTGTCAAAAAACTAGTTACTGACCTCTTCAGTGGTAAAATGTTTAATCTCATAAATTTAATTTATATATTTACTTAAAGCAAAAAGTTACTCTGATTTGTGTTACATTATCTTCAGAGGTTAACGGCAGACAATCTGTAGTTTTATTTTTGTGTATCTTTCCTTTGGGCTTTCAGATGGCTCCCTGCTGGAGGCCGTAAATATGTGTGTGTGCATGTTTTTTGTTTATATCATGTACACTCAAGGGAGGAGATTAGCTGTTTTGTCCATCAGCTTTAGTTTCCAGCTATGGGAAAGTTTGTATTCACAACCGTGATCCTGGTGGCTTTTTTTTGGATTTGTCAGAATTAGTCGCAGTCGTTCGCAAGTTTTCCTGCAGTCGTCCATCAGTGTTTGTTGTATCTGCTGCCTGCAGGCTTCTCGTCGTTGTTTGTCTTCAGTATGACGGCATGACTGGCTGGTGTGAGCTGAACGTCGCTGCAGTTTCTGTGCGATTTTGTTTTGGTATCAACTTATTGATTTCTGCTGCTGAACTTTGCACACGAGATTCATGCAAGTTAAAAACACATCAACATTTTAAACATTAACTTACACTGATGAAAACTAAATCTTACACAGAAATATCCCACCTTGCACATGCTCAGTGCTGTTTTGTGAGTATTAAAGCTAATGTCACTCGGCCTGAAGCAAAGTAAATATATTTCAGTTGAGGAAAAATAGACAGAGAACAGTACTCCTATGTATCTTTTAGTACTCCTACGTGTCTTTTCCTGTGTACCCACAGTGTCCCCGCGGCTGCTGAGAAAAGCCGGCCGTCCGAGGGTGCGTGCAGTTGCCCTCACCCCACTAGGAGGGGCGGTCCCCGAGGCCCAGGAGGTGTTTCCCAGCCTGCAGACGGAGGTGTGGAGTTGGGGCCACGGTGAGCAGGGACAGCTGGGACATGGAGACAGTCTGGTCAGGTAAGGGGACGTCTCCTGGCGCTGCATCCAGACTTCTCTGACAAAATGTCTGCTTTAGGAAAAGAGGAAATGCTCGAAACGGCAACAAGATGAAAAGATTCAACGATGATAATTAAAAACAAATAAATAAATAAATGAAAAGATTCAATGAGAAATGAAAGGAAAAATTAGAAACACGAGAAAATGAGATACAAAACAAATGACTCACTGGATGAAACATTGACAAAACAAAAGATGCCTTTGTGTGTCAGAGAAAAATACTTTATTTATTCACCAGATATGAGCACAAAAGCTGTTGGTACAAACATTTACAAGCAATGAAGACAGATTGTACTTTTAGACTTTAAATGATAAATCAGATTACTGTGCTCTGCTCAGTTATCAATCATGAATATTACTGTTTTGATGTAAATATAAGCTGATTGATTTATTTTTCCGGAACAAGTTTGATTCTTTTGAACTGCAAATAAGGGAATCAACAAATCAAGCTGTGCGAAATAGACACCACGAGGCTTTTGAGTTTGTGTTCAAGTTCTTTATTTTTATCATGTGAACGACTACAGTCAAGCAGTCGCTGGCAAAAAAAACCAAAAACTTACAATGCTTAAAAAAAATAATAATAAAAAATGAAAATAAAACTACACAAGTAAAAGCAAAATGTAAATATGTGACATAAAACAGTGCAAGTTGCAGGTTTCTTGAATAATGGGAAATGTCAAAAAGGTATATAATGTCATTATACAATGTATATAATGTCATGGAAACTGTCAAAAAACATTGAAAGTTTTGGACTAGGTCGTTATCACTGGACTATGTTGAATCATATTTTTCTGAGTCGGTGCAAATTTATTACAATCTTTTATAAGTGCTGCAACTGTCACAAAGAAAAGTGACCAAACTGATTCATTAAGATAAATTTATACACGTTTTTGACT
The DNA here is from genome assembly GCF_008729295.1 of Plectropomus leopardus. Classification (NCBI taxonomy): domain Eukaryota; kingdom Metazoa; phylum Chordata; class Actinopteri; order Perciformes; family Serranidae; genus Plectropomus; species Plectropomus leopardus. Next base: position 2,515,243 of record NC_056486.1, on the reverse strand, counting down.
CTGCAGATTACAGCCGCTGTGCATCAAGAGTCTGAACAATAAGGAGGTCGTGCGGGTGGCGGCCGGCGCTCATCACTCCCTCGCTCTGACCGCTCAGTCTCAGGTGCTTCCAAGACCCCCTCCTGAAAACGTTTTCGTCTTAAATCTTACAAACCAGTTGTTGTCAACCTGTTTTTGTTGTGAATATTTGACCAAATCTTGCAGGTGTTTTCATGGGGAAGTAACAGCTCTGGTCAGCTTGGACACATGGAGTCCCCCAGCACCGTCCCCCGTCTTGCAAAGGTGAGGAAACCGCCATCTATATGAGCACGCACAAACGCACAAACACACACACACACAGAAAGCCTTCAGGTTCGTGTTCCTCTTTGCTTCCCTTCCCAGCTGTCAGAGGGGATTCGTGTCTGGGACGTGAGCGCGGGAGAGAAACACACCCTCCTGCTCGCTGACGGAGACTGCTTCAGGCCCATCATATATTACAGCGGACAGCAGGTGAAAGACGAGGCGGAGGAGAGCAGCGCTAAGGAGACGAGTAAACAGGAAAGAGAGGAGGAGGAGGAGGTGCGGACAGGAGGCTACACCCAGCAGCCTGTACTGCTTCCCTTCTGCATGGACGTAAGCACAAAGTTACTGGTCGTTTTCTTTTTGCAGGTTCTTAAGATGGTACCTTCCTGAGATTTAGGCCACATTTAGATGAGAACATCCCGACTAAAAACGTCTTTTCTTTGCATTTAAAAAAAGAAATTTGCATTAATTTAACATTATGAAAATTATCTTTGTGTGTAATGCATGCCAGGCCGGTACTTAGGGGTGTTAAACCAAAAAAAGTAAGCATTGTTATCTTAAAATGATCATCTCATTATCTCGAGAAATTGGCCTTTTGGTTTTTTGAGAATTGACATATATTAACTTCAAAAAACAAGCATTTTTAGCTCAACATAATTATGTAGTTATTTCAACAAACTGGCCTTTTATTTTCTCTAGAATCTACAAGTAATAAATAAAAAAAAATAGCATTGTTATCTCAAAATAATTATCTTATGTTTAGAAATTTGACTTTTGTTTCTTTTTAGAATCAACTTACAATAACCAGAAAAATTCAGAATAATTATCTTGTTATCTCAATATATCTGCTTTTGTTTTCATGTTATCGACATAAATTAGCCCGAGAAAAAAAGCACCGTTTCCTCGAGTTAAAGAAAAATCAACTCCTGATCTCAAGATAATGATATTTAAAAAATAATTGTAAGCACGGCCGTTCTTGGCTGTTAGCTGTGAGCAGTTTTATCACGTTTTCTCCCTCATCTTCCAGCTTGGTTATGTGAGTAACGTGACTGCGGGTGGCCAAAGATGCGCGGCGCTGTGGGACAGAAACGTGATGGGCTTCATCGCCAGCCTCCACGAGCTCGCCTCAGCCGAGAGGAAATTCTACTGCAAACTTTGCAACATCAAGACGCAGATAATCCGCCCCCTGCTGGAGCTGGGTAACGTGACACAGAAGAAAAAAAGACTCTTTGTTTTGCCTTTTTTTTTGTTTGTTTGTTGTTTTTTTTGGCTGACTTTTTCTTCTGTTTGCCACCCTTCTCCAGAGTCACTAAGCTCGGCCCTCGGCCAGGTGACCCTCGGCCTCCTGCAGACTCTGGCGGGTCGATTCAGCCTCTTGTGTCACCTGACCGGGCAGCACGCCGCCAGCCTCACTGCAAACCTGCGCCGCGTCCGTGACGTCAAGAGCCTGCTCGTCCTCGACCACGCCGGCATCTTCCTCGACTCCTACAATGAGTACGTGATCACCATTTTAAAACCTTAAAACAATCAACTTAATAAAAACTGATCTTTACACACTGATCTCTCTCTTTTTAAAGGTACTGTAGTGCTGTGGGCAACTTCCATGTGATGGGAGGTTTCCAGACTCTGACCAAACCCTCACTGTGAGCACGCACACGCCATTTCATCCTGGAAATTGGTTTACACTTGACTCAAAAAAAGCAAATTAACAATTTTTAATGACCAGTGATACTTTTTTTAAAGAGATTTCTTTGGGAAGAGTCCCGAGCTGCTAAAGAGGCTGTCGGAGTGCAGCGAGGAAACCCCCACCATGGCCGACCTCCTGGTGGCGCTCTTCTACCTCCCGACTCGCCACCTGCACGAATACGGGCGTCTGCTGCTCAAACTGGCCACCTGCTTTGAAGTGGTGAGTGAAACAAACACAAACTACAGTCATGCATTATTTTTACTTTTTTTGTTATTAGAAATAACAACATATTTGTTTGGTTTTTTTTTATAATTTATTTATTTTAAATTTTTGCTTTTGGTGCACTTTCTATACACATTGTTTTTGGGCCCCAAAAGCAAATATAAGCTTTTTTTTTTTTTTTAATTTATAGAAATAGTTATTAGTGCAGAAATTGAGCTCTGTCTCCATTTTCAGTATAAATGGTACCAAAAAAAAACCAAAGTCTCAAGAATTTATATTTACAGACCGGGGACTGGTAAAAAAAAAAAAAATAGTAACCCAATATTTTATTTTATTTTATTTTTATATGATTTGTTTACTTGTTATATGTCCAAAACATATAAAAGTAAATAAACAAACCCTGTATCTTTAGAGCAATATTGATTTTACACAGTAAAATTGCACTGAGATTTGTTTTGTTAAAAAAGCCTTCAAATGTTGAGATTTTGAGCTAAAATTTTTAGCGTGCGTGTGTGTGTGTGTGTGTGTGTGTGTGTTGTCAGTGCTCGAATGACTACCAGAGGCTGCAGGACAGCTGCTCCAGGTTCGAAGCTTTGGCCCTCCAGCTGAAGAGAAAGAGGAAGGACGCCGACTACACCTTTCATTTTTGGAAGAGCTTCCCTGGCAAAATGACGGTAAACTCCCTAAGTGTGTTTGCGTCCTTCATATATAGTCTCAAGGTCACATGATGTCACATATGGCTTAATGTTGTCATCGTGTTTCGTCAGGACTCGCTGCGAAAGCCTCACCGCCGGCTGATCTGCGAGAGCAGCAACAAAGCTCTGACTCTGCAGAACGCCGGGAGGTTCTCCGTCAACTGGTTCATCGTTTTCAACGACGCTCTGGTCCACGCACAGGTCAGCCCCACACACACGCACAAACCCGTCATCACGTCCTTAAAGTTTTCTGAAGCCGTCCATATTTCGGACACTGTAACTTGGTGTGTTTCAAGCGTTTGTGTGTGCTTGCCTCCGTGCTGTCAGGGCGTGGCACCTTGTAAAAACCTTGTAAGTATGCAGCCAGAAGCAAATGTCAGCACAGCGACCTGTCCCCACCTTCCTCGCTCCCCACCTTTATTCTGTGTGTGTGTGTGTGTGTGTGTGTGTGTGTGTGTGTGTGTGTGTGTGTGTGTAGGGCTTAGGGCTCTGTGTCATAGGATTTAGCCCTTAATTGTGTTTCCATGAAATTGTAAAGTAAATCTTTGAAATTTACAAAAGAAATCCAGATTTTGGCACATTCTGTCGTGTCAGCTAATATTTATGGTGTTTAACCCTTTAAAACCTGGATCGACATCATTTTCTCATGCTGCTCTCAGAAGCCTTTCACAAGTATTGAATGAGTGAATGATTGAATGAGCACCTTGTTAAGAAATGTCTTGCAATTTGCAAAAAAAGTAGATTTAGAAAACTATTTTTAAAAAGGTCAAAATATATTTAAATTATTTTACAGAATAATTATATTTTTAAGCAGTTTTTTTTTATTTCTTTGTACTTTACACTAATATCTTGCTAATTTCTTGGTCTTTTTTTAAAGATTTTTTGGGGGTTTTTTTCTTTTATTTGATAGGACAGGTTAAGCTTTAAAGGGTGAGAGAGAGAGGATGACATGCAGCAAAGGGCTGATGTTGGAATCAAACCTGGATCTGCTGTGGCAAGGACAGTACATGGGGCACCCGCTCAACCAAGTGAGCCACTGGGTGCCCCTCTGTCATTTCTTCTTAAGTAGCTCAGTGCCTTCTTGCCTTTGTTTTTGAATGAATTCAAGACTATTTGCTCAGGTTATAAAGGGTTAATGCCGTCCAAAGACAAAGACAATTAATGCATTCACTCCAAGCTGTTTAATTGAATTGCCTCTAAGAAAATGCTCTGAATAAATTTAATTGGGCTTTTATTGTGGAAGAGATTAAGTTTTTATATCCCGTTAACTTGATGTGAGTTGATGTCTATGTGTCATTGAAAAGTCATGGAAAAGATATTTTTTCCAGGAAAATGTGTGGGCACCCTGGACAATCAAACCAGGGATTGTAATCAAAGTTATTTGAGGCTGCAGCATGTTAAGTTAAAATAGTCAAATCACATTTGCGTCCTGTTTCTGGTCCTGCAGGTTTGGTATGTTTTATTTCGGGTGTTTTCTCAACCAACAAACCTTCATGCAAGTGATTACTAAGACATATCTCAGCAAGGAAATGCAGAAAAAGGGAATTTTGTACTTAAAAAAGAGCATTATTTCTGAATATATTCACTTGATTTAACTAACTTAAACTGCTGAAGCCACATAAAAGCTCAGTTGGTGATGCATTTTTGCACAGAACGAGGACTGTGATTTTTTAAAATTTGCTCTGAAATGTTATTATCAGTAGTAAAGGTGCATTATTTATGACTTAAAAATGTCCGGTGATACCCAGCCCTATTCCCACCTTCCCCCTCTGCCTGCTCTCAACCTGAGGGAGACTGCATGGATGGATGAACTGACCGTAACCAAGGCTCGATAGGTTTTAACCCTTTGAAACCTGAACAAATTGGCTTAATTTATTAATAAGAACATGTAAAGAAGGAAATGATCATGCAACTTAAGAAAAAACTATGCAAATATTTGCAAGGAATTTGTATAAAGTTGCAAAAAAATACCTGAGAATTAGGTTAAAAAAAGAGTAGTTAAAAAAATGCTCAAAAATAAGTCTGTAATACAAATTAAATATGTAATTTTGGTATTTATAAATTTAGTTTTTGTAATTTGTCCCTAATCTAGAAGAAAAAATCTAAATGTATTAAATCTTGTAATTTGCAGGACATTTTTGCCAAGTTACTGCTTGCATTTTCCCCCCTTTGTTTTCATGAGAAATCAAACCACTTTTCTTTGGGTTCGAAGGTTTAAATACTGAGGGGGAAAAATAATGTCCATCCAGGTTTTAAAGGGTTAATGCACTTTTTAGTTCTTTTCTTATACATTTTAATTTTGCAGCTTAAAATACCAAAACTCAAAATAAAGCTGTGAAAATATTTGATATATTAGAGCATTTCTTTCCTGTTGAAGCCTTGGTTTTTACTGTTGGTTCACACGTAATTTAACATTCGGATTTTAAAAAGATGCCAGCAGCTTCTGGTTCACGTCTCCAAAGTAATGTCCTTCCCCGTCTCCCTGTGTGTCTCCTTTTTTTACTTGCATTTCTGTCCCTGCCCCCCAAGTCTGCACCAGTCCCGTGATTGTCCTGCACATTTCAGTCCCCCTACTTCCTTCCTGAGTGTCTGCCCCGACTCACTGTCGTTCTGTCGTTGTTTGAAAAAAAAATCTTGTGCATTTAAACTTGTAAAGCGTGTTGTAAAATTTGAGGCTGAGAAAACTGACAGCGGCAGACTGTGACTGGTGTCTTGTGATGTGAATCTGTGCAGCTGTGTGAATGAAAAAGCAGGGTGTCTGTGCAAAAGAGCGTGCATGCTTCCTTTTTAACTTTCTCTTTAAAAACATGTGAAACACATGTTGTCTTGCATGACTGACTCCGGCATCCCTGCGGCTAATCCTAAAAGAATAAGAAGCATAATTCCTCTCAGTGTCTTAATAGTCTGAACATGCAGTAATAATATTTTTAACATTTAGGGTCATTATCTAAAGTTTATTCTTTTAAGGATCTATGATGTTATTCTACAAATTTATTATAATATTCTCTTTTTTTTCTGTAGCATCCTGAATATAGCACATGAGCATGAGCACATACCTTCCTATTAAGTTTATTTTAGACAATGTTTCGATCCTGCTTGCTGCCGAACTTTACATTATGAATATAACAATCTTGTTTGCATAATGTATTTTAGATTTATTGTCTGAGCTGAGGTGGAAATTCTAAGCTTAAACAAAAATACACAATATTGTCAAAAACATTTGCCATATGCATAAAAACAGCCAAAATTATCAAAAAATGAAGAATGAAAAGCGTGCAAGATGCTTCCTTTGGACTTTCTTTTATTACCTTTTAAATTGTCTATTTACCTCCTTTTTAGTAGCCCTCAACTATATTAATAGTGGAGATCATTAATTACTAATTATTGTAAATTTGTAGAAATGTAAACAATTAAAAAATTAAACTGGAGTAGAGAGGAAGGTGTGTTGCAGATGGAATAATTTCAAAAAGTGTCCTGCTGATTGCAAAAAAATAATAGGAAAATAGGAAAAATGTCAAGAAAACTACATTTATAAATCTTAATATTGAATATTTAAAACTGTTACAGAAAAAAAACATGCTTGTTTGTTTTTAACTTTTCTTTTTTTGATTGACTGTGTCGCCTGGTTCAAGTCAAACAACCTTTTTTTTTTTAAACTTTTAACTCTAACTTTTTTAACCATTTTTTCTTCTTTCTGTACTTTCTTTGGACTTAATTTTATTCCATTTTAAACTCTTTTTATCTCCTTTTTAGTAGCTCTCTACCATATAAGTAGTGCTGATTATTAATAAATAGCTATTATAAATTGGTAGAAATGTAAACAATTAAACTGAAGTGGAATTTATCACTCTATGCATGATGACTGTAGTTTACTCTGTGTGTGTGTGTGTGTGTGTGTGTGTGTGTGTGTGTGTGTAAGGTTTATACACATCTAGTGTTTTTTTACACGTAACGTCAGTGCCTCTCAGTGCTGTCACAGATGTTAATAATTCTTTCTCTCTCTACACGCTCACCTTTCCTTCTTTCTTCTCCCCTCTTTCCCTCCTTCTTGTCCGTTCTCCGCTTGTTCCTCTCCCCTCCTCTAGTTCTCCACCCATCACGTCTTCCCCTTAGCAACGCTTTGGGTGGAGCCGATCCCTGAGGAGAACACTGGCGTGTAAGTCTGCTCCGTCACACTGTGTTTTTTCTATTAATTTATATTTATTTACATGGTTTATTTGATAGGGATAATGCAAATTAACATTCAGCCTGTTACAAACGAGCTGTGTAGTACTCCTGCCCTTAGTTGGGCTTTTGGTAAAGAAAGGTTACATACACTAACGTGCAAACAAGAAGAGTTATTGTAAAAGAAGATAAAAAGATAAATATGAACATCAAGATTACATAGAATTACACCATACAGTTACAGTAAAAAAACAAAAAAGAAAGACAAGAATCCAGTTAAATCCAAATGTATTTAAAAACACATTTAACAACAACAGAGTGTACCAAAGTGCCGTACATCAAAAATATATGTAAAAAAAAAAAATAACAACAGTACAATAATAAATAAAAAGACACAAATACCAAGGTTACATACACTTACAATACTCAGCTATAAGTCTTTCTAAAATAGTTAAAAATGCTCACATCTCTGATTTTGTGTTTTAAATTTTAAAGCCTTTTAAGTTTTTTGTGGAATAATAATATAATAATAAGATACTTACATACACGATTCATTTCCAGATCTTAAGAAGTTTTGGAATCACAGAAAAACATTAAAACACACTTTTTTGGGGGTCTTTTACATAATATTCATTATGTAATAGTTAGATATTTGTATTAATTTCACTTAGTGTGTGTGTGTTTTACATTATGTTCCACCAGTTCTTTCCCAGGTAAAACTGTGTGTGTGTGTGTGTGTGTGTGTGTGTGTGTGTGTGTGTGTGTGTGTGTGTGTGTGTGTCTCTGTGTGTGTGTGTCTCTGTGTGTGTGTAGATATGGGTTAAAGGTCATCACCCCAGAGGAGACGTTCACCCTTCTCGCCTCCTCTCCCATGGAGAAAGTCAGTATTTTAATGCCAAAGTTGCAAAAAAAAAAACTGCATTTCCATTAATTTCATCTCTGATGAGCTGGTCCACGGTGTGATATCCTTTTTTTAAAAGTTTGCATGTTTTTGTTCAAAGACCAAGTGGCTTCGCTCCATCAACCAGGCAGTGGATCAGGCTCTGAGCGGAGCGGGACAGGACACCGCATCGGTCGGCTCGGGGTCGGGGCAAAAGTTGGAGCCTCCCATCTCCAGGACGGCCTCGTACACTTTTTATAAGGACGGACGGCTGAAAGAGGCAACGTACGACGGACGCTGGCTGGCCGGGAAGCCTAACGGCAGGTTGGACATGCATACCGTCTGCATTTTATTTTTTTATTATATTTTATTTTTGTACATTTTTTCTCAAATGTTTTTATTGTGAAGCATCATTTTCACAGATAAACAAAACATGGTTCTGCGATGTTTCTTTTCCATATAAAACAAATATAAAGCCAAAAATAATGACTATCAGTAAATAAATAAAATATGTAAATGAATGCATGCACAAATATAAAGTTATTTGATGATAATAAATGTATTAATGAATACTGTCTTAGTATTGTTATATCTTTACTTTTATTTGTAAAGTCATAATGTCAAAAGTTGTAGGAAGAACACAATATATGAATAAATAATTGAAAAGAAATACATACAATATATAAAAGTAAAAAAAAAAACACAATAAATAATACAAGTTAATAATAAATACAAAAATATAGATAATTAAATAACACATGAAATAATACAAATAAAAATTAATAAATTAACATAAAATAATTGTTAGAATAATAAATAAATGTTTTAATTGATTTTGAATATTGATATCTCTATGTTGTAATTAATAGGACTTATTTTTTTTAGGGGAGTTTTAAAATGGCCTGACGGGAGAATATACACAGGGACGTTCAAGAACGGTTTGGAAGATGGGTGAGTGCATGGCTTCAGTGCAAATGAGCCTGAATAACCAAAAATGAGACAGAAACATGTTTTGACTTTCCATGTCTTCATTTTTCTCATGTTTTTATGTGTTTGTACAGCTATGGTGAATTTGTGGCTCCCAATAAGACGCTAAACAAGAACGACCACTATCAGGGTTACTGGAAGGATGGCAAGATGCACGGCCTCGGGACGTACAGGTGAGTGAATACAAACTTTATTGTTCATGTTGTGAGACAGGACAAAGATTTGGACATTTGGCAGCATCAACAAACAACAAAACATTTGCTGTACTCAGTTTTAGTAGCTCTTGTTTATCTGTGGAAAAGTATAAACATCCTCCATCTGTCTGCAGGTATGCCAGCGGTGAGGTTTACGACGGATCTTTCCAGGACAGCATGCGACACGGCCACGGCATGCTGCGCAGTGGCAAGCTCAACACCTCCTCCCCCAGTGTCTTCATTGGACAATGGCTGCAGGACAAGAAGACCGGCTATGGAGTCTTCGATGATATCACAAAGTATGCTCTACATTTCAGCTTCATGTTAGAGATTTTGATTTTTGTTTTAATTTTAATTTTAATTTTTTATTTTATTTTTATTTTAATTCTTTATTTTATTTTAATTTTTGTTTTTATTTTTATTTTTATTTTTATTTTTATTTTTATTTTTATTTTTATTCAATTTTTATTTTTATTTTTATTTTTAATTTTTAATTTTTTTTTTTTTAATTTTGTTTTTTGCACAGGTTACAACAATAAAAACTTTTTAAAAAGTGTGTTTCTTTAAGATTGTTTGTCTGTTTTTTATATGCAGAGGGGAGAAGTACATGGGCATGTGGCAGGACCACCAGCGGCAGGGCACCGGGGTTGTCGTCACTCAGTTCGGCCTTTATTATGAAGGAGCCTTCAAAGATAATAAGATGATGGTGAGCAATTTTTTCTTTGATGTTTGTCACATTTTGGTTGCAAGTGATGGGAAGTTTAAAGATTTGTTCCTAAATCAGTTCTTACTGAAAAAGTTATGAAGTCTGGGGTGCATCGATATTATTAATTGTGACTATGTGACTATATTTTGATTGTCACACTATCATCAGCTATGACTGCTTATGTGCCCAAATTGACAGTGAAAATAAATGTAGACATTGTTTTCTGTCTTTTAGGGCACTGGGATCCTCCTGTCAGAGGACGACACCACGTACGAGGGGGAATTCTCTGACGACTGGACCCTAAATGGAAAGGTACTAATAAAAAAAATTTTTTGAAATAACTTATTTTATTGTGTTTATTTTTTATTTTTTTTACCCCCTCTGATTGTTTTGGTTTTTTGGGGGGGGAGTTTTTTCATGTTTTTTTTTTTTACATTTTCTTATGTATTTTATGTCTGTTTTGTTGTGATAGTTTGATATTTTTATAATTTGTGTGCAGTTGTCTCATTTTTAATTGTAATTATCAGTTTGTGTATATTTTTAGGCACTTTAGATGGATTGAGTAAAGTTAAAAAAAACATTACAGTATGCTAGCCTTAATAAAAACTTTTTTTTTCCAAAATAAAAATTCTGCCTCTGCAGAAATGTGCTTGCAGTGATTGATAACACACTAAAATCTACAGAAAAATACTCAAAAAATATTGTGGCATTTGCAGCAAGATTATTTTCGATGTGGTTTAATGTACTAATTGGCTGTTTCTTCAGGGCGTGCTGACCATGGCAAACGGTGATTACCTTGAGGGCTCCTTCAATGGCGAGTGGGGCTCTGGCCTCAAAGTGGCGGGATCCTACTTCAAACCGCACCTGTTTGACTCAGACAAGGACAAAACTCGTGCAGTGTGAGCTCAGAGTGTGTGAAATGCACAGAGATGTTTTATAGTAATTCATTTACCTATTTTAATGTATATTTTGTATGTGATGTGGCAGGAAGCTGGGGCGTCTGTGTGTGAGTCCGGAGGATAAGTGGCAGGCGGTGTTTGAGGAGTGCTGGAGTCAGCTGGGCTGCGAGGCCCCGGGCCAAGGAGAGAACTGGAAGGCGTGGGAGAACATCGCCGTGGCCCTCACCACCAGCCGACGACACATCCAGGACAGGTGCTCTCTTGACATTTATCGCATTTGATTTGTTTTTGACTTTAAGAGGTGCAATAATTCCATTTTTTTTCATTCAATAATTGCATTTATGTGGTGAAATAGTTACATTTATTTTAGGACAAAAATTACATTTTTAATCAAGGTTATAATTTGATTGAATTTAGTATATCAATTGCATTTTTAGTATTGCAATAATTATGACTTTTAAGGCAATAAGAACATTTATTCGAAGGCAATAATGCATTTATTCAGTTGCAATACTTACCTTTTTCTAGTGCAATAATTACATTTTTTCATGTGCATTAACTACATTTTGTAGTGCAATAATTGCTGTTATTCCAGTGCAATAATTTGATTTATTCTAGTGCAATAATTCCATTTTTTTCATTCAATAATTACATTTATCTAGTGTAATAGTTACATTTATTTTAGGACAATAATTTAAGGTAATAAAACAACGTAAGGTAATAGTTTTATTTAATTATTCAGTTGCAATACTTACTTTTTTCTAGTGCAATAATTACATTTTTTCTTGTCATTAACTACATTTTGTAGTGCAGTTATTCCAGTGCAAAAATTAGAAATTTTTTTTCTAATGTAGTAATTAAATTTATTGTGCTGCAATAACTTTTTTCTTCAAAAATTATATTTATTTTAGTTCAAAAATTATATTTATTCCATTGCAAAAATTAAATTCATTATATCCCAATCATTTACAATTTTCTAAGGCAATTAGTTTTTTTCTGTGTTCATTCTAGTGTATTACGTTTATTTTAATGCAATAATGATGTTGATTCTTGTGCAATAACTCCATTTATTCTTGTGCAATAATACATTTTTTTAGAGCAATAATTTCATTTATGATGCATATTCTAGGGCAATAATCACATCTTTTTCTAAAGGCAATAATTACTTTTATTCTGTTTGTTAATTCCATTTATTTTAGTGCAAGAAATGCATTGATAGGGCAATCATTACATTTCTACTATGATAATAATTCCATTTATTCTAGGGCAATTTCATTTAAGTCATTATGGCTCCTAATTTAACAATAAGGGAGTTTTACTCTTCAGCTTCTGATGTTTGTGTCTGGTGTGCGTCTCAGTCCAGAGATGTTGTCCCGAAGTCACAGCAGAACCCTGGAGAGTCTGGAGGTCATCCCGCAGCACGTGGGGCCGATCAACATGGAGAGATATCACACCATCCGCCTCTACCTCATCAAGGTAAGCCCAGCGACCCCTCCTCACTCCCAAAAAAACATTCAATTAAGTAACTGTACCTAATTCTATGTTTTTTTGATTTTATTTTGGCTCATGAAAAGAATATCTCTCTTCCTTCCTGCAGGCGTGTGACACCCCGCTCCACCCGCTGGGCCGGCTGGTGGAAGCTTTGGTGGCGGTTTACAGGATGACTTACGTCGGCGTTGGAGCGAATCGTCGGCTGCTGCCTCAGGCCGTCAACGAGATCAAGTCTTACTTGAACCGCATCTACCAGATCGTCAGGTAATTCACACTCAGCACAGCAACCTGCAGCCCAACGCCTCATTTCAATAATAACTGTCAAAAATGGATCACTGATATTTTTGTTTGTTTTGAATGCTCTGCAGTTTCTTTTCTCGGACCTGCCAGAAGAGGGCGGTCTAATTCCAGAGCCGACCACCGACCTCCAGGACAGGAAGGAACCTGGATCGACCGATGCCCCGCTAGAGTCACCAAAACCTGGGTAATGACCGAGCGGCGTCCTCCTTGAAGCTTTGGTGGTTGACCTCATGTTGACCTCTCCTGTGTGTCTCCTCAGCCGTGTGGTGAGCAGCTCTGCTCTGCTGCTCCCCGTCCTGCTGCCTCGCCTCTACCCGCCGCTCTTCACCCTCTACGCTCTGGACAAGGAGAGAGAGGACGACGTCTACTGGGAGTGCGTCCTCCGCCTCAACAAGCAGCCCGACCTGGCCCTGCTCGCCTTCCTGGGTGTTCAGCAGTACGTCACACAGTGGCCGCTGCAGCGCAGGATCTCTATTTAAATGATTAATATTTAAATTCTAAAACTCTTTTTGTTCCCTCACAGAAAGTTTTGGCCTGTTTCCATTTCCTCCTCCATGCCTGCGCCAGGGGAGAAGCAGCAGGTGCAGTTTAGACGTTCACTTTGCCTAAGAACAACTGAAACAAATGCTTTTATTTTGTTAACCATCACAGCGTTTTTGGTTCATTGAAATTTTCAGGACATGCATGAACCCGTAGTTTATTTCTGAATTTTCAATGCACATTTCCAAACAAGTAAATATACACTGGTTCCTCAAAACATGGAGAGCAGGAGGGATCGAATAATGATGATAATTAAGGAAGAAAGACTTCATAAAAAAAATTAATATGAAATTTAAAATAAATAATTGAGTGATGGTAAAGGTGCATAGAAAAATAAATAAATAAATCTAAAAAATATTAATTAAAAAAAAATAATATATCATGAAATAAAATAGAAAGATGTTAAAGGTATTTTTTAAAAATCTATTAAAAAACCACTTAAATTATTTTATCTGACCACATGTTTATTTACATAGCCAAGTTATACAAGAGAACTGTCACACGTTTGACTTGAATCAGGTCTCTAACATAGTTAGACATTCGGACGGAAAACAAATATGATGATGAAATCCAGTTTTACACAAAGATCCTTGAGTTTTACAACTTAATCAGACACCAGATTCACTAAAACTGTATCAATTATTGTTTTTTTTTTTTTGTTTCAGCGTGTTAGGTGATGTGTCTTATCTTCTATGATAGTAAAGAATATTTTTATCCGGTTTTGGATTGGGCTGTGTAAGAAACATTTAAAAATGTCACTTTGTGCTGTAGGTGGTATTTTTTCTTATTTGTTTCCTTATTTTTCCCAACAAATCAAGAAATTGATCTGTAGATTAATCAGTGATGGAAATTATTGTAAATTAACATCAAGCTGATTGTGGCAAAAGTTGAGCTCTCTGTGTTGGCACCCTGTGAACACATCTAGTTTGAATTCTTATCTTATATATATATATATATATATATATAATATATAGATATAGATATATATGTATTCTTGGTCAGGTATTTTTAGTGAATCACAATAAAATATCTGACAGTTTGTCCACCATGAGTAGACAAATGTAAACAGTGTTTGTCCCTGTCTTTTGATGTGCGTCCTTCAGGTCTTGTCCAGCACCAAAGACGCCTGCTTTGCCTCTGCAGTGGAAACATTACAACAGATCAGGTAAAACTCTGACCAACAGCTTTCAAACTCGTTAAAAACTGACATTTCTGAAGTGTGATTGTGTACTTCCGTCGCAGATAAAGTGCAAGTTTCCTTGTTTGTTTGCAGCACAACGTTCACCCCGTCAGACAAGCTGCAGGTGATCCAGCTCACCTTTGAGGAGATCACGCAGGAGGTTCAGGCGCTGCTGAAGCAGGACTTCCTGTGGTCCATGGACGACCTCTTCCCCGTCTTCCTCTACGTGGTGCTGCGTGCACGGTCGCCCCCAACCACACCCATCATGCACGAATACACACATATAAAATGAGGCCGCAGAGAAAATATTCTCTTATTGTAGGTCAAGAATACAGTAAAAGGCAAACCTGCTGCAACCAGATAATTAAAAAGAACTTATTAAAACATTTTAATGCTTTAAGCAGACAATCAGTTGATCTGTTGATTGACAGAAAAGTCCCTAAATAGTGTGAAACTCATTTTTTGTCCTCCAGGATCAGGAACTTGGGCTCAGAAGTCAGTCTGATTGAGGACCTGATGGACCCCTGCGTGCAGCACGGAGAGCATGGCATCATGTTCACCACACTTAAGGTAACACACACACACACACACACACACACACACACACACACACACACACACACACACACACACACACACACCTGTCATGAAATAAATAAATGAAAAAAATTCACAGTTTTTTGTTGTAGTATCGAAATTTTCAGAGCATAGGTTATACGTGAATCAGTCATTCAGTCTCTAAGTTATAACGTCCATTTCAAATATATATAGTTAAAAACCTCAAAACATGGGAAAAAAGCATAATAATAGTGATAATAAAAATAAATTACACAATTTCATAGAAAATAACTAACACCAGAAATAAAATAACTAACACCAGAAATAATAAATCAATAAATAAATGAATGAATAAAGATGAAAATGAAATAAAATTGAGATGAAAAAATAATTGAAAAATAAAAATTAAAAAAAAATTAAAAACAACAACAAATAAAAAAAAATGGAATTAAAAAAACTAAAAGGATACATACATGAAGAGATAGATAATAGAGTTATATATTTATTTTAGTATATTTTATTATCACTATTACTATATATATCAATCCAAGTATATATCTAAAGCAGACATAATAAAACTGAAAAATAATGATAAATACTTATTGAAATAAAAAGAATAAGTATAAATAAATAAGTAAGAATGATAGTGATATATAGAAGTAATTATAATAAAAAATTAGTTAGACAAATAATAAATAAATAAATAAGAATCTTAAAAATTTTATACAAAATAAATAAAAAGAATAAAAATTATATTCACAGTATGTTGTACAATTATTTACTGTCCTGCCTGGGCTGGGATTGAGGATAAAATTATATAAATTCATTAAACCCACTATTATGATTATTTTTGTGTCTTTTTCCACCTCCAGGCTTGTTACTACCAGATCCAGCACGAGAAGATCACTTAGGACGAGCGTGGCGTTACTTCCTATCCTCACAGCCAATCACTGGTCCAGGATCAGCGAGGCTTTGGGATGACGGATGTGAGCAGCGGCCAATGGGAGGCGGAGGATCATATGCACAGGTTTCCTACAGCTCCATCTGCTGCTGCCATGGAGACGGGATAACCTCCCCCCTCTGTGACACACGCAAACACACTCTTTCCCCTTTTTAGTGACCCTGACAGCTTCTTATCCACTGACGATGAAGGTAGACGTATATTTTCTGCCTGAGATGAGCCACTTCATACCGTCCAGAGTAAACCAGTCCACAGCTGAGAGACTGACTCGTGTGGGAAGTTCTGACGCAGGTGACGACGTTACCTGAGGAGGAATCACGGTTCATACTTTTTATTTTAGTGCCAATGGAAGTGGTTTATTCTCTTGTTTCTCTGCATAATGTGAGATACTGGACCTCGATTTCGTCCTTCAGAAGAATTTTCCAGCACGAAAAAACTATTTTTTGGCGTCCAATGCATCACAGAAAACTTTTACCCCTCCGTTGTTTGGGGTTATTTGACTTCATGTTATTCTCCTGACTCTTACATGAAGAAACAGACGTACAGACATAGTAAGGAAATAATCTCCTGAAAGCATATCACTTAATTAAACTGACAGACTTTTATGATTTCCTGACTTTGAAACAGCAGAACACAAACTTTGACACATAGGTGAGATTCGCGCTCTATCTGACGTATTTTCAAACAGTATTTCCCGAGTTTCCTTCAGGAGTTAACACTAGCTGTTCGGTTACGTAAATGCACATGACGTTAACTTTTGAGCTTTTCTATGGGAACCAAAGGGGCTCATTTACAGACAGATTTGACACTGTATTTTAAATGTAAACTGACATGGATGGCTCTATTTTTTTTTTGTCACAGCATTGTTTATTTCCATTTTCAGGACATACATAAATCAGTAGTTCGGTGTTTTGAGTTTTAAAGCCAGTTTCTGGATAAATAAATGTACACAGTTAAATACCTCTATTAATGGAGAGATATAGAGATATAGTAAATGTGAGAAAAAAATTAAGTAAAAGAGACTTAATTTAAAAATAACTTCTTAATAATAATAATAAATGTAAAAAATAATACAAATAAAAAAATACAAATAAAAGTAAACAAAGTGATACAAAAAATAAATTAATTTAATATAATTAAAAAAAAATTAATTCACAGTAAAAGAAAAAAAAAAATTAAATTGCTGTTACTCTAAATGATACTAATACTAATACTGTTACACCAGCTCGCAGGAGAATACAGTTTAAAAGTAGTTGTTTGCTAATTTAGCCATCTTTGTTGTAAATGAGACAAATCATCACTTGGGACGGTTACTTGCATTAAAGTATTATAAAGTACTCGAGTACTTGCCAAAAAATTCTAATGTAAGAATAGGAATGTAAGTTAAATTGGTTAACAACAAAAGTGCAATTTGACATTTTAATTAAGTAAAAAAGACTCAATTAAAAAATGTGTATTTAAAATGATAATATTGATAAATAAATACATAAAAAATAATAATAATTTAAATATACAAGTTAAAAGAAATAGATAATAAAAATAAAATAAAATAGAGAAAGAGAATAGTGATAATTTTTTTTTATTAAAAAATAAAATGAAATGATAAAATTTATTGTAGAAATTGCAGGCTAAAAGAAAAAATCTGACTTGGCTATAACTCTAAATAATATTAATACTCTCCTGTTATACTAGCTGGCTGCAGAATGCACTTGAACTCATCTTTGTTTGCAAGAAATGCAAGAAAAGGAATGTGGATTTGCCTAAAATGGGAAAAAGTGCAATTTGAAATATATTTATTGAATAACCAGGCTTCATTTAGGCTACTGAAACCATAAATTCAAAGTCAACATGAGAAAAATCTCCCTATAAACTCACACTTAAATGGCTCGACACTGTCGTTAAACCCATTAATAAATGCTGGGTAACAATTCTGGGTCGGGAACTGCACCGAAAAGCAGCGTGAAAGTGAAATCCTGCAACTGAAACGTAACCAGACTGACAAAAAATAAAATAAAATCACTGCTTGACATGAAGAAACTCAGTCGACTGAAGCGTCTCTGACTTTTCAGGGCGCTGACCTGTTGAAAATTGACAAAAAAAAAGTCAAAAAAACAAATCAAAACATTTTGCTTTTCAGTTTCATCGCACATTATTACTGTTCAGTAACAATTATGTATCTCCAGAGTTGAATAGTCCTCCTTAAATTAGTTAAATACACCATTTAAATGTCAAAAAGATGAAAACAGAGCTGTTTATCTTTGGTCCTGGAAAGTTTTGGAGATACATGATTTTATTCCAGTACGTTTTTTCTAATGCACCAGTGTGATGTTTAGAATTACAACCATCAGTATGAATATTTCTTTTTTTAAGTGTCTGGACTGCAGGTTTCCCTACAGAGATCACCTTTATTCCCACTGACCTCTAACAAAAATGAAGTTTTTGGGAGACGCTCAGCAGGCTGTATTAACCGTACTGATGTTCATTGCCTTCAGGGAGAGAAGTCAGCACAGTTTTCATCAAACTTAACTCCATCTGAAGGTCTTTTTTCATCCGTTTACCTGTGAAATAATGAAAAATTTGATTTTCCTGCTGCAGGTGGCGTTTCTTCAGACCGCCGGCTCAATGCAAACACCGTTTTTATAGACGTGAAGTTCAAAGCCGATTCTGGACGCCATCTGTTAAAGCTAACTGTTCTTTTTTTAAACCATTTACAGCACTAACTGTTAGACATTGTTGCTTATTTGTGATTTGCGTCACACATGCCAGTTTATAAAAGGGCTTAAGAGGAGATTCAGAGGATGACAAAGCTCTTTTTTTTCTACTTTTAAAAAAAAAAAATACATGGCTTTTGTTTTCTCAGATGGTTTAACAATAGAAAGGCCAAGTGGATCAGAGGCCTTTTTTTAGGAGAGGATAATATTTGGGTGAAGCTGGAGGATTTTGAAAGACCAGTAACAGAAAATGGGTGTCAAACGGTTTGAATTTAAAGCTAAAACTTTGCCTGTTTAACCCTTTGAAACCTGAATAAACAGATGTGATTTCTTTCAAATTTGGGAATAAGATACAATGAGCAACTTCGTAAGAAATAATACATAAATTGCAAGAAATTAGCACATTTAGAAAATTATTTTTTTAAAAGTTGAGAAAAAACATGTCTAGGGAAAAAAAAAAATATCCTTATAATTATCATGGTTATCTATTTGAAATTATGTTACAAAATTATTATTAAAATATCTTTAAGCACTTTTTTACTTTATAATTTTTTGTCTTTCTTTTGTTTGTTTTGCTTTTGTGCTTTTTTTTTTTTTTTTTTTTTTTTTTTACTAATTCTCAGGTAATTTTCTTGTACTTTTTAATTATTTTAATTAATGCTTATTTTTTGCTCATTGCCTTTTTCCCATGTATTTGACAAAAACCAAACAAATTCGTAATGTTTCAAAGGGTTAACTAAAACTGATGCAAGCAATTATTATTTCCAAAAACTTCAAACTGTTATGTCATGCTGTTAATTTCATCTATATTATCACTCAACATGTGAAGCAAATATCTCAGTGTTTTTGGGTTTCTGTCGTACTAAAACGATTGTGAAAACGCTCTTCCATCCCTGGTTATGAGCTCTCGTTACTGCTGAGACCGTATGTGCCTGACGCTTAAAGAAGTGATGCAATATCGTCTTCGTAACAGAGGAGCTCTTTCCCAAAACGCCATGGACAAACATTCCCCGGGTTTAATAATACTTTCGACTTTAAGTTTGTGCTCCTCTGTCTGCTGCAGCCACTTCAAACGAAGGACGAAATTGTATTTTTAGTGGACAACAGCTACACCAAACTACAATAACAAAACGGGACATTTATTTTCATGTTTGTACCCTTGACTGACTCCCTCCCATGAAGTGTAAATCCAAACTGACTGTTTCTAAATATAAACTGAAGATAATGTTCATAAGCTCATGTTGGGTTCATGTCCTCGACCACCTGTTTACGATAAAAACGCTTCACGAAGGTCACGCTGTTGCATTGTGTGTAAAATGACTGTTTTATGAATGGAGTTTGGTGTTGACATTCAGTGTTTCAGCTGGCTGACATGACTCCCACCTGTGCGTCTTTTAAATTATGTCAAATGTGTTGTACCTTTAAATAATAATAATGGAGGGCAATAAATCATTTGATGGACGTTGATGACTATTCTGCTCTGCCAGTTTTATGTGGCTATTTTTTTTAACAATATTTGATTAACAGTTGATTTTTTTCACAGCTTCTCAAATTTGATTTTTTTTAAATAATATGTGCTTTATTTCTTTTAAATATTAATATATTTACATCTTGTGCTAATTGTTTATTATTGATTTCTTTCTATTTTTATATTTAATTTTTTTCCTTCACAGTTTTTTTTTAGATTAAGTTGTATATATTATACATGAGTGTTAACAAATGAATGAACAAAGAACAATTTAAATGTAATTATTTATTGCTTTTCTCAATTGTTCACTGATTAATTTGAGGTTTTGGAAGTTGTAATTTTATTTTTTTCCATTATTTTTCTACATTACAACATTTTTATTTGTTTTTAAGCCAATTTTCTCACGTTTCAAAGGGTTAACTAGTAAGGGATGCACATGTAAATCAGGTTAAGAAATTTCCTCCTGGCCAAATTTTTTTTTTTTTTTAATTACCCTATTTGAAACCTGAGCAATTTGGCATGATGTCTTTCGAACACATGGGAAGAAGGCAATGAGCAATGAAAGAAGAAAATACCCAAAAATTTGC
This sequence comes from Plectropomus leopardus, assembly GCF_008729295.1. Lineage (NCBI taxonomy): Eukaryota > Metazoa > Chordata > Actinopteri > Perciformes > Serranidae > Plectropomus > Plectropomus leopardus. The sequence continues at coordinate 2,494,731 of NC_056486.1, read as the reverse complement.
ACAAACTTATTAAAAATCATAAAAAGATTACAAAAAAAATTTTAAATAATTTTCTAAATCTATTTATTTCTTGTAATTAGTGGAACATTTCTCACCAAGTTGCTCACTGCCTTTTTTTCCCATGTTTTTGAAATAAATCAAACTAATTTGCTCGTGTTCAAATGTTTAAATCTTTGTGAAAGTTGTCTGAAAGCAGCACAGAGAACAAAAAATGTCACTGCAGGTTAAGGGTTAACGAGTTAGGGATACACATTTAAATCAGGTCAAGAAATGTCCTGCAGGTGTGATTTTTTTTTTTTAAATTAGAGCAGCTGTAACATGGCGATAAAAAGTTGTGCGTGTGTTTGTCACTTTCAGGCCTCCGCGGCTGGAAGGCGTTTAATTTCTCCTGTTTGCAGGTCATGAGGAGCTCTCGTGTTCACTGACAAATCCTCTCAGAGTTGCACTTAAAGACTTGAGGGCGAGAATTAACCAACAAACACATTTATTTCATCAAATTCAAGGAGATAATCTCAGTGTTTGGGGTACAATAAGGACTTTTTCAGGGGGAGGGGAGATTTGGTTGTATTTCCTTGGGAATAAGATTACCAGACTTTTGAGTTTGAGTAAGGAGATGGTTTATCTGCACTCTCCATTAACTCCAGCTGTGAGATTAGCAGATCTGTAATTACTGACAAGAGGCTTTTTTACTTTTCTTTTAATTACACATCTCAATAACTCTGAAATTATAAAGCATTTCTCTAAACTTTGAGCGTTCATCATCTCCTGAGACCTAAACTCTCCTCCTTTGTCGCCTCCTCTCCACACAGCTCCTCCTGCGTGCCGCTAAAAGCTGAAAGAGTTAAGAAGATTTGGCAGCTCCGCGGCAGCCAGCCAGCCGGTGAGGGAGGAACTGGCTTCCGGCGGCCAGAGGCAGGAGGCTCACTTGCCCGGGATTAAGTGGGATCGGGAGAGATTACAGCCCTCTCTCTCTCCCTCGTTCCCTGCAGCTCGATGAGAGTGTAGTCCAGTCTCCGGGGAATATTTCCCATCGTAGGAACGTTTTCCTGCAGTGTTGGTGCGAAATCCTGCAGGAGCCGGAGGGAAAAAAGCTTGTGGCATCCCTAAAGACTCAGACATAAAGGTAAGATGCTTTTTTTTTTTAATGCTTAGAGGAAGGCCACAGTGATCATCCTCTTCCTGTCCTTTAACCCTGTGAAACCTGGGTTGATATCAGTTTTCGTAGGCTGCGTTCAGATGCCTTTTACAAGCCTTGAAACCTTTAAAACTTCAGAAAGTTTGGTTTTATTTTAAGAACTTGTTTTTTTAAAAAAAGGCAATTGGTTACTTGGCAAAAGATGCTCTGCAGACTGCTTTAAAAGGAGAGACAGATAAAATAATTAGACATTTATTTTTAAAATTAGGAGCAAAATGTTAAGAAAACTAATCATTATTATTGTTTTTTTTATAAATTGTTATTTTTTCCTTTTTTGCTAATTTTCAGGTAAAAAGTTTTATTGTGCAAAATCTCAGGTAATTCCCTTTCTTCATGTTAATTTTTTTTTTTTGCTAGTTCTCGGGTTCTTTTTTTTTTCTTTTCTTTTTTGTTGCAAATTTTCCAGATAATTTTTTCTTGTAATTTTATTTAATGTCTCTTTTTTGCTAGTTTTCAGGTTGTTTGGGATTTTTTTGTTCTGTTTATTTGGTTTTTGTTTTTTTTTTACTTTTTTTTTTGCAAATTATCAGGTAGTTTTCTTTCTTTATTTCTTTTTTTCAACAAATTTAACAAATGTCTTGCTAATTTTAAGATATGTTAAGTTGCAAACCCTTTCAAATCACACGTCTTTCCAGTATGGTAGTAATGATGATAAAAATTGCCTGAATTTACTTTCCAACTTGTTTTGGTCTGTCACAGTGTCCTCCTTAACCTCAAACTGACCAAATAACTTCCCTAAAAATAACATTTTTTAGTAGATACTGGTGTTTTCTTTCTCCCTGATGGTTCAGCAGAGATTAGGGTCTGCACATCTCTGTGTTAACATCACCGTCTCTCTTACGAGCCGCCGTGAAGTGTGCCATTAACCCCTGACCCCGTTCACACTCACCACTCTGGAGTTGTAGCCGCACCTCCCCACCTGATCCCGCTGCATGCTCACGGCGGGATTACAAAGCGGCAGAGCGAGCAATTCTGTCCCACTGCGTGTTCGTTAGTTTGGTGCAGACCCTGTGTTAGTAGGTATTCTTGCAGCCCTGTCTTATAAAGATGCCCTCATTTTGGGAGGTTTAGTATTTTATTTTCAAACCAATGGCCTGCATGAATGTTGGCATTGTACATTCCTTTTTTTTGGCGCATTATTTTGTCGTTGATGTGTTTAAACAACACCACCGTTAACGTGGTTGGGTTTAAGTACCAAAAAGACTTGGTTATGGTTGGGGAAGGATTATATTTTGGCTTAAATTACCTGATTTTAGGGGAACAATTCCAGCAGGAAAGGCAGCGACGTCTCAGTAGAAAAAGACGTTTTGGCATTGTACGTTTCTGCAAACCAAGGATACATTAAATTTGCATGTTATTACGTAGCGGATACGTTGAATTTCACCTTTGCAATAACAATATGGTTAACGTGTGGTTAGGATGAGGCATAAAAAACTCTTGGTTATAGAGTTACCTGGTTTTGGGGGCACTGTCCCAGCAAAAAATCAAATTAAATGCCTTTTGTGCCACTATCCCAGAAAGAAATGCGGCATTTCATGGTCAAAAAAAAACACTTTTTGTTGCATTAATCCAGGAGGAAATGCAGCGATGTCTTGATAAGAAATAACAGCTTTTCATGCCACTATCCAAGCAGAAAGTGCAGTGATGACTCGGTATAAGACACTTTTGGTGGCAGGATCCCAGCTGGATACACAGCGATGTTGTGGTAAAAAAATAACAGCTTTTTCCTTTTTTTTCTTTTTGTTGCTAATTTTCAGGTCATTTTTTGTTTTTCTTTCTTCTTTTTTAACTAAGCGCATTTGATTAGGTTTTAAAGGGTTATCAATCTCTTAAAGAGAAAACAGTTTTTGATGGGTTGTTTTAGCTTGAATATATCACGTCTTTGCAGATGATAAAAAAAAATATCAAAAATATTCATGTATCTCTCCCAGCAGAAAACGCGGTAATGTCTTGTTTCCGTGGCGCTGCCACACTGTGGTAAAACAACAGTCGTTTCATCATCACAGCAGGAAATGTTACTTTCTTTTTCTTTTTTTGCTAATAATCAGGTCATTTTCTTCTTTCTTTATCCAAATTTGGGGTAAAAAGCAGAGGTTGCAGTAAAAAACAATTGCTTTTCATGGCACTTTCAGGGCAGGAAACGCAGCAATGGCCCTTTTTGTGCCACTATCCCGTCACGAAATACAGTGATATCTCACCAGAAAAACACCTTTTTTCTGGACCTGTTGGCTGGAGACGCAGCGATGTCTCTGTAAAAAACAAACGCTTTTTGTTTCCCAGCAGGAAACACAGCTATTTCTCGGTTAAAAACATGACTTTACATTGCTCTATCCCCACTCCAAAAACTTTTAGTACTCACTGCATAAGTACTTCACACGACTTCTCTTAAAAAAGTATCCAAACTGTCCCTTTAAGTATTTGTACAGAATTGACACTCGTCCAGTCAAAGAATAAGTGTTAAGATCCGCTTTAGCGTCTGTATTAATCAGTGGCTATGTTTCCTGGGTCTTTAATATTTTCATTAACAATATTTCATTTACTGGATTAACTGAATTCACATCCATGACATTTATACTCACAGTGACTAAACACGTTTAAACACCAATACAACACACAACAGTCAACAGAAACTTCACAAGGTGAAAAAATAAAGTACTTGGAAACTTATTCACTAAATTACAAGATAAAAATGAAAACGAATAGTGTAGAAAACAAAATTCTTGGTGTGAATAAATGCAATCTTAACTTTTTGTGCAGACATATTGTATTCTTGGTAATGATTGAATCCCGCACCACCATTGCTCGATAATGCACTGTCCTTTATGTTTTCATTTAATTTTATTTCATGTATTTTATATATATATATATTTTATCAGTGTTATTTTTCAACTGTAGTCGTTTGGAGGGATGTTTTTTAAACCTGCAAAAAGATCAAATTTATAAAGACAGCAACAGCAAACAGGAACTCCCAAGACAGAACGCCGTACGAAGCAACATGTGGCGTTTTAGCACAAAATAATCATGCAGGCAGCACGACGCAGCGACACACAGCGAGGCGTAACACGCAGACATGCAGAGCAGCATTCGAAACAAGACAGAAAAAGATGCAGAGATAAAATACAAGAGTCATACGTTTAATAAAACGTTAAAAAATGCAGTTGTAGGTTAACAATATGTTTGTTTCAGGCAGGTTGTCAATAAAATAGAATAAAAGTAGACTAGTTCTGCAGGGAGGCGGCAGAAAACGACTCTGACGACTGTCCGCAGGAGTAACGATGTTGTTTCTTTCACTCCTCCAGGTTTTTCCCTGTAAGCAGTCAGCAGGTGGTCGGGGTCAGAGGTCGGGGGTCCGGTGACCATGAGGCAGGCGGTGGAGGCTCAGGTGTTGAACCCCCACCGTGAACTCGGAGAACACGGTCAGTCAGAGACGTAAGCGGTACATTTCATCATACAAGACATCAGCTCTGTGTATAATAATCTGTCGGCGTGTTAATGTGCTGCAGGCCTGCGTCAGATCCTGACCGACGTCATCGACGAGGTGAGGCAGTCGGTAAATCAGGACATCGACGGAGCGGAGATCCTCCACAGTCTGCTGAACGCCTCCTGGCTGCAGTCGCTGCTCAAGGTCTGAAAATGCACTTTTTTCCCTCATGTGGCTGCACACAAAATATCGATCTGAATCGGACTCTGTGCCAAAGAAAGAAAAAAAACCACTATTTTTATGTGATATGACATTGACAAACATTGACATATTTTAACCGCAGAACTGTCTCTTTTAGTGATTATTTTATTTATTTAATATATTTTTAATCTTCATTTTATTTGTAACTTTCATCCATTTTTTTCCACAATATTTTCTTCTTTTTTTTTACTTTATAACAACAGTCAAACAGTTTTCTTAAATAAGGGACTTTTCAGAGTTAACCTTTTTTTAGTTTTTTTTTATTTGAGATTGATGAATAAAATGAAAACTATTAAAGATTTGAATAAACAAATTTAAACAAAAGAAGCGCATTTAAGGGGAAAATACATTTCCCACTTCTTCTAAATTTCCTCAAATTATCCTCAAATTTGATTATTTAAGTATTTTGTTTAAATATTTATAGATGTTGAAAATAAAAGACCAAAAGGAGGGTTTGCTGTTTTCATTTCTGGGTTAAAATTATTTAAAATAAATTGAAAATATCAGATACAGGATATAAATCCTCCAAACAAGACTTTCCAACTACAACAAACAAACCATAAAACAAAACAATACCACAGCATGCATTAATTATGCCACCTGTATGGCAGGGGTTAAAATTAACAGGAAAAACGTCTTTGTATTGTTCCACTTTGTCACACAATAAATGAGCCTCGAAAAGAAAATAAATATATTTTCACCACAGTTTCAGTGGCATTTGATAAAAGAAGACTGGGAGAAATGTAAGAAATCAGGAGAAAATGCAAACGTTTTTAGTCAAATTCGGATTTTTAGAGCTAAAATCTTAATTCTTTTCTGTTGTTGAATCTGTCATCCTGCATCTGGCTTAAGTATAGGATGGGATGTGCCCAAAATGAACTCTCTAAATGTCATTTAAAGACATGTTAAAAAAAAAAAGATCAAATATAAAAGCCTGGCATCGTTTAGGAATTGAATTTGACCTTCACACGCAGCCGCTTCATTGTTTTTTAGGTTTATGAGTGTCTTCAAAGATACCTGAGAAACTCTCCAGCACCAGCTCTGGACTACGCTTCAGGACTCTCTCTTCAGGTTACACTTCAGATTGTGTTTTTTAAGGATTTATTGCTCATATTTATTTAGTGAACGTCTTTTATTAAATGGTGGATGTGCGGTTTGTTGTCTGTGCAGCTGCTGATCGACATCAGATCGTTGCCGGGTCACTCTGAAGAGGCCAAAGAGCTTTACCGCCTCCTGAGACAGCCGCACCTGCAGGTAACAAATATATAAATAGTGACAGAAGGTCACGTCTGTGTCACGTGCACACGAGCTGAGAAAGACGGTTAAAAGTGCTGATGTATGTCTTTATGTTTTTAAACCATATAGATTTTAATTATTTATAATGCGGTTTACTTTGGCTATGAATGCCAAAGGCACAACAAAACAATGTGAATAAAATTGCTGTACTTTATTAAATAGATTGTATTGTAGTTTCTTTACTTTTTTTTCTGCTAATTTGTATGTAGGAATATTTAAAATATATTTTTTACAACCTTTTACTGTTTTAAAAAAACATAAATAAAT